>NW_022280044.1:4420834-4428610 GCF_004355925.1 Anarrhichthys ocellatus | reverse complement strand
ACACACACACACACACACACACACACACACACACACACACACACACAGGTGACCATATCTGGGAAAGAATTCAAAGTCAAAAAGAATGTACACATTCTGCTGCAAACGAATACCAAGACAACAAAGCAAAATGCATGCATGAAATTAAAAAAATGTATTTGCATGCAGGCTGTTTGGTCCCCAAGCAAACACACAGTGGGGCCAAAACACACAAACACATCTGGAGACTATTCCACTGGAGCCATGGTTGTGGTGCACCAGATGCTTCCACGTGGCCAAACAACAAGTACACACACACACACACACACACACACACTCATGCACACACACACACACACACACACTCATGCACAGATTAAAATATGTGCCACGTCTAGACAATCATTATATTTGGTCTCCACAGTCAGTCTTCCTTCCTGCAAGCCCTTTTCATAAACACACTCAAGAATGCACACAGATTTACACACCAACATCGCCCGCTCCACACATCCCAGGTGACCTGGACTTGCCCTCAGCATGTGTGTAGGTCCCCATAACTCTTCGGTGTTTACAGGTACAGCAGGGCCCTCAAGGCAGGTGGGCGAGCAGACTGTGTGTCTGTACACACACCTGTCCCGTCTGCCGGGAGAAATGACCCCCATGCTCCCCTGGGGGTGCACAATGTGGCGTTCCTGCCTGGCAGAGGACACCTCTATAGCCTGACCTGACTGCCAGCAGCTTGCTGCTAACAGACAATGTGGTGGAGGACAGAGTTTCAAATGATGTACTGAAATAACAAGGAGAGCTTGACATGCTCCACATTGTGAATTATGCATTCAATGTTGGGGGCTGCTGACTCGAGTTGTGGTTTTCAGGTTCCAGGTTACCATTTCATGACAAGAGCAAGATCTTAGCAATACACTGTATAATAATGTGGCACGATTTATCTGAGTGCACAACTGTTGACTACATGGACACTTTCTATGTGAAAGTAGCTGCAAGCTAAACTGCTAAGGAAGAAGTCTTCCCCTGCAGTTGGGGTTGAAAGTTAATCAATGCCTTAGACGGCTGAGTGTGAGCACTTTAAAGCTGCAGCCATTATTATAGGCTTCATACCACATGATTGCAATAATAAAAAAAAGTTCACACAGTACATAATGCATAATGCATCGCAGTCCAGAGAACATAGGCTGAGGGAAAAGTTACAGCTCATTGTTATTATTATCTGGCCATAATCCAAAATAATTTAATAGGCTTCCTAATATGTATTGCTATGGACGTCTCGCTTTCTCCTTCTCTCCCTGCATTCCATCTGCAGCTTCACGGGCCACCCAGCTGGCTACAGCAGATAAAGGCAATGTGGGGTTACGCCACTGGGCTTGGCCATTAGCCCGGAAAGCAGGCCTGCGAGTGATCGGGTCACTGAATATGAAGCCAATACAGGAAGGAAAACAATGACAAAATTTGAAAGTCTTCCAGCATTAAAAGCTTGAAGAAAAGCGCAGGCACACAGTCAGTTGGTGACCAACATCGACAATCAAAACACACACCTCATCATCTCAGCTTGGACATTGTCTTTTTTTTCCAACGGCAACAATGTGTCTCCCTTGAAGAAACAGACATGCTCAGTATTTCTTGGGGTCATTTCGGTTCGAGGTTCCGACCTATTGACTATTTCCAGTACAAATACCGATTCCAGTACATTCTATGGTTTGAATACACGGAAAAAAGCAGTACTGATATTGTCCTATAACAAAGGAGATCAGTTGTGCTCAATGCCAAGCGATTTTTCTTGTCACACATTTCATCATCATTGCCACCACATAAAGATGGAAAAACAGCCCCAACACAAGCCTGTTTAGAGGAACACACTCTGACAGAGTTAAATGAAACATGTCCTCTCTATGGCCTGACAGGAGAATTGCTTATTAGCCACCACGACACTGATGATTAAATAGCAGTGCACCAGTAGCCCACTGCTTAGACTACTTTCCATCTGTTTTAATGGGAGAACCCAGCATAAATGTGTCGGTCATGTAAAATGGGTGGGTTCACTGTCTTTCCAGCTGTCTCTCCCAGCATTCTGTACCAAGAAGATTGATGGACAGCTCGCTAACAGCTTATCTGTTTCCAATCTTCCCTGCTCTATCATATCATCACACACAAAGTCAAGAGTGGTTTAGGTGCTGTGCATTGAAAATAACCTCCTCCTCAGACCTTTTTATTGTGACCCTGACTGACTCCTGCAGAGAAGGTCATCTCTCAGCAGAGGATGTGCAGGAAAGTCCACTAGAAGCTGACTGGAATATTTACCATATTCATTTAAGCATGTTAGCATGCTAATTGACAATTACAACTTAACACTAAGTACAGCCAATTCTGATGGGAATGTGATGAGTTTGGCAGGAAAAGTCAGAGGATCTCTTAAATCAGTAGGCTCATTATCTGGAAACCATGCATGTCATTTTTAGTAGCTGTTGCGATATTTCACAGGATAAGTCAGAACTTTGACCTGCTGATGGAGCTATAGGAAATGTTACGGGATCACCAAAGTTATTAGGATTCATCCTCTGGGGACCACGAATGGCTGTACAAAATGTGATTGCAATATATCAAATAGCTGTTGACAAACAGTGGTGGCTCGATAGACTGCCATCCCAAGAGCCACGCTGTTTGACAAAAGAAAAGGCAGGTGAATGTTCAATCAATATCCTGCCATCTTATCAGGTACTGCTAGAATTCTTTTTGACAGATAAAATAATCAATACATTTCTGTCGAATGTTTTTTAATGGGGTGAAGAGGCCCAAACTCCAGCGACACTGTACGACTTCATTGTTTAGACGAGCGTGTTTCAGCTTGTGGCCTTCGTTAGGGTCATTCTGTCATGTCATGAAGCTTCCCTTTGCTGTAATGCTGATATGTCATGATGAACACAACAACATGTAAATGAACTTGGAGTGAATAAAAGTAACGAAAGATGCCCTGAGGCTTTGAAAGACACTCCAGATATCAACAGACTAGGAAGTGTTAAAAGACTTCCTAGTCAAAGACAGTATCTCACGCTGGATGACACACAAAGGAGACTGAGGCAAGTTTTTACTAGCCTTACATACTGGGTTATGTTCAGGGCCTTCACTTGAATATCTGTGACTGAGAAACAGGCCAGCACAGTTGCAGATTGTGGAAAAAAAGGAGTGTTGATGCATGCAAGGCCAATGACCGGCTGAAAGCTGACCATTTCTGCTTAATGTTCACATCACTGCAAACTTGAATAAGCAAAGAGTCAAGTGGACGATACAATTAGCTGCGGGCTAGAATTGGAAGGAGTAAATGAAAGAGATACTGCATGGCCTGTTCACCCCGCAGCAGGTTAAGTGAGCAACACAATGTCTTGTAGGATTCAAGGACAACAATTTGTAATGTTTACAGGGTTATATTCCCCAGGGTCTAAAGAAGTAATAGAACCCGTTACTGCTGGGGGCGAGCTTTCCTGGAGATATTGCAGCATACAAGGGTTGAATCGATGTTCAACAAAAATGCATCTGTTGTTTACCGAAGGTCAAGAGCTAACAGTGGAGAGATGGAAACCTCTGATCAGAGAACTAAATCTTACTTTGTTTCAAGAGGCAGCTGTCTGGCATGCATTAGATACATGCAACCCTGAGCTGTTCCACATTTTGCGGGGGGGGGGGGGACTCAGAAAACTTTTAAGATGGGTGCGCAGGATGCAAAAGCCAGCACACATGGGATGGCTGAGTGATGAAGAAAACAGATGTGATTGTGGCAATCAAGCTTCCTCCTTTGCCTGTTCCTTCCCCCCCCCCCCTCAGGTAGAGGCAAATTAGATTTTGGACACTGGTCTCAAACCAGTGCAGTGCTATGCTCAAGACATTACTTGGCTTGAATAATATGCATGCCGCAGATCCAAAAAGCGGTTCAGCTCACAGGCTTTTCCATGCCACAGGGGTTGGACGCAAGCCACAAACATTCACGGTAACAACTCAGCCAATAATGTGTTGTATTAAGGCCTGCTTAGGATATGAAGGGAAAATCAGCATCACTTTTGCCAGCAGCTACACCATACTTGTGGTTTAAAAAGTTTCTCGCAAGAAACAATTAAGAAATACAACAAATCTACCATGAGCAAGTACTAGCCTACTCAGCAGATATAACTTCAATGATCCCACTAAAAGCATGACACTTTTCTTCAGCATCACCATCAGAGGGACAGTTCTCAGCTGAGACTTTACAGTTGTTTTTGTCATCTGCTATGTAATGCGCTGCCTGTCATATTGCCGTGGGATGTAGCCGTGATATTATAAGCGCCTGTTGCAATATGAACCTACTGCAAAAGTTTTCCACTAAACGGTTACTTTACAAACTGCAGTCTTGCTTCACTGCCTCAACCGCGACGTTACTTCAGAACTGACATCGCTTTTGCATATTTCAAGCATCGCCACCACGCCCGTAAAAAGTGGACAAAATCCATACCTTTAACTATTGATAAATCCACAAACTTGCGACCACATTAATCCGGAAAAAAATGCGTGCGTGTATCCAGGAAAAAAATCTTGTGGGGCGACGCTAATGCAATTCAAATGTAATCCAGCTTGTTCTCCCGTCGATTTATTTTCCTGAGGCTTCTTCCACGGAGAAAGGAAAGAAGACAAAAGTTAGGGCAAGATCGTCCGGGTCCAACTTTTCCCCCTCCCCTTTCTCTCTCTCCCACTGCTGCACAATCCAAGTCCTAAATCCCTCTCTCCCTACTCTACTCTCCCTTTGCTTTCTCTGTGTCGTTCTGGTTTCTCCCTACTTCCTTACTTTTTTTCCCTCTCGGTCTCTTAACTCTTCTACATCCCGAAATCCCTTCCTGCCCCCCCCCCCTTCTCCCCTCTCCCATCCTCTCTGTGGGAGATCCCTCAGTAAAACGTGTAGTGACATCACCTTGTCCACAGTGCTGGAAAATGAGCCTGGGGCATCTCTCTAATCTCTCTAGCAAGCTCATTCCCTCTCCTTACTCTCTACCCTCACCTCCTCATCCTCCCCTCCATCTATCCTTCACCTTTCACAGTTTGATTCATGGCTTACTGGAGGGTGAGGAAAACCTCAATTCCGTCTGGGGTTAAAGCACTGTATTAGGACAAGAAATATGGATAACTGCAGTAATGGCTGGTGCATTATTGAGAAGAATTTATTCCATTGAAATTAATGAACTTGTTTATCATACTTATCTTTGATTGATGGCCAGGTCCACAGGCTTCATATTGTTTTATCGCTGGGTTTTATTGCATCCAATCCATAAAGTGGTCTCGGTTCCAACCCCTGATCATTCAGAAACACTTGTCTTAATAGCCACATCAATTCCACCTTTATTGTCAGTAAGTAAATAGTTCAGGAGGTGAATAAATATCACTCGAGCATTTGATTTATATGTGCCTCCCCCTCTGTTGTGGCTGAATAGGTACTGAGGAGTGCTCACATCTTCGAGATATTTATTTCTGCACTATGATCAGAGGTCAAATCCTCCACCGAGCCATTATCTTGAACTTTCTCATTAGTTTCAACCTCTAGCTCAGAAAAAAAAAAGAAAGTTCAAACAGCATAATAAGAAAGGACAACGCAGGAACGAGACGTTCAGGCTCCATGAATGACTTTAGCAGCTGTCTAGCAATCCTGCAACCCTTGAACTGTATGGACATCTGGATACGACCCCTTTGAACTAATATTGGTGAAAACAAAGTTTTTTGGTCACTGCCTGTGGGAAATCTGGATAAGTGTGTGTTTGTGAGCATGCATGTGCCTTCATATGTGCTGGTGGCACAATAACATGGAAGCAAAACAAAGGCCGTAATAACTTTATGTGCAACTTTACACCTTGTTTTGAAATGTACCCACTGCTGAATACTATATTCAACTGAATAGCAATGAAATGGTTTCATCTTAGTAGTTTGATTTCTTCTCTTTGAAATTTCCAGTAGATCATGTTAAGTGCAAATTCAGCAAAGATTGATTGCTCATTAGACAGTATGTTTAAATTGGAATTTGTTGAATTTCTCCAAACCAATTGCTATCAGAATTTAATCTTAATTTACTTAAAAAAACTAATTTAAGGAACATGAATATAGTTTTCCTTTTCTGAGAAAATTGTACACGGTGCCCAGAGGATAATACCACCACACTTGTGGACTTGTGGACATCCTGGGAAGTCTGGGAGGGCTGTCCAAATCTACAATTCATCAGGACCACAAGGGGTATCAGACTGGGATGTAGACTTCACTGATTTAATTACCCACATCGTTGCCGACCACAAAAACAAAATTTATTAAGAATGTGTAAAAAGACTACGGTTTTAAAATGCAACTTGAATTATGTGGGCCAGAATTATAATGAAACCACATCATGACACAGAAATATGTCGTATAGGCTATAAAGATCATTTCAAAATGATGCTAACAAAAGTGGCAAATGAATAATACCCAATTAATCTGGTATTTACAAACATTTCTGTATTTAAATGTATGTAGCCTATATGTTGTATGTATGAATATAATTTGTTCACTCACAAAAAAAGCCTTTAAGATATCTACAGAGACATATGAGCAGACATTAAGATTCATCAACTTGTGTGAGCAATAGGACCACCTGTTCTCAGGTGTGAGGCATTCCCCAGCTGAGGGCTTTGTGCGAGTATGGTAATGATGGATTATGCTAAACCAACTTAGTGGCACGTTTCATTATGCATATCAGAAGAAAATGAAAGAGCCCTTTCTGTAGAATACTGTGGATTCTTGCCAGAATATTTTTCAATAAAATTAAGCTAAACGGTCCTGAGATGAGGGAGCAAGCCAAAGAGAAATGGGAGAACCCCAAAAGGAGATACAGGATAAAACAACAGATCGCTGGAAACCGATATTCTGATCGATATGCTTGGTGAATTGGGATGGTTTCTGAGCGACGCTGGTGTGAAAAAGGGTTCGCTCATTATTCATTCTTACCTTTTTTTCCAACACAATCTCATTCGTTTATGAACTGGAATGGGAACAGAGGGTGGAGAAGCAACAGCTGCAAGCTGGAAATTCTTCCTGCCATGCACCGTGCCATTGGAAACAAATATAGTATACAACCAACAAACCTCAGAGCCAGACCTGACCCCCCTCCACAGCTGATCACTCTTCCAGAGCTTCACCAGAACCCCTGGTATAACCATCTGCAGCTGCCTTAGTCCACCAAGCCTTATCCAGTCAAGCCTCATCTAGTCGATCTTCCAATAAAAAAAGACATGGTGAACCACTAGATTTTCTCAGGGAATACACAGACCAAGAAAAGCAAAGGCAAAAGGTAGCTGGAGGACCAGTCAGAGAGGAGAGAACAGACAAGACCAACTAGACAAATTAATCTCCTTATTTGGCAAAATTGTTGACAACATTAATTGACTCAGCTCTGTGTTTTTGTAACCCATTGTCTATTACCATAGTTGCTTCACTTGTTTTGTATAAAAGAAAACACAGAAAGTATTTCTGAAACACAAACACAATGAAAGGTGTAAACTTAAAAAAATAAAAGAAATGTACACATAGTTTGCAGAGCTGCATAATCGTGTTCTCTCAGCATGATTGGCAGCTGAACTGGTTGCTGAAATATGGAAATATGGACACTTCTTGAAGCCCACATGATCTTGTAGTTCTCGAGGACTGGCAAAATGTCCTCCTGGATGGCATCTCCTACAATAGCATATACAGGTATATATATATATATATATATATACACACACACACACACACACACACACACACACA
>NW_022280044.1:4403987-4420434 GCF_004355925.1 Anarrhichthys ocellatus | reverse complement strand
CCCTGCTCAGTATATGACAAACGCATTCTAAAAAACTGCCCCATTTAGGATAAAAACCTATATACACATATATACACACACACGTATATTGTGCAGGAAGGCACAAGTAAGGATTACCTCAAAGCAAAAATGTGTTTCCACCTCCAGAGCTTTAATCAGGGTTGCCACACTTTGTTTTCATCCCCTCAAAGGTCTGCTCAATCAAAGAACGAGCCTGAGAGTGGGGTCTGTTGAACGGTTCTTGGGTGCAATCCTTTAGCGGCTGGCCATAAGTGGGTTATGATTGTAATGGGATTTTCATGGCATGGGTAGCCTTTATCACCTAACAGGGAATAGCTAGGTGGAGGATAGAGGCTTTCAACATAAATGGGGCAGTTTTTTAGAATGCGTTTGTCATATACTGAGCAGGGATTTCCAACAAATATGCTCAAAACCAGCCCTGATGCATTGCATATTGATTGAATTTGAATAGTCATATTGTTTGTAGCCAAAATAATGTAGTTGTATCTAAGTGGCTCACAATCAGATATTTGTCAGGGCCACTTTATACGAAGAAAAAAAAATTTTCCCCCCAATTTGCCTGATATTTGGCAGTATGGCTTAGTTATGGGACCTCACTGCCCTTCCATGAGCAGATGTGGAAAGTCTAAGGCAGGTAGAGCAACAGCAATGAACACCATAGGATACAGAACAGAACGGGCATCAACAACAACACAAATTACATTGATTTGTCGGACAAAACATAAAACGGGGAATCCATGATGCAGTGGATCTGTAATGGATCCTCATCATGGAAAGGGATCAACATGAAGAGCTGCAGGGCAAGTTGAAGTGGGAACACTGATCATTTTCAAGTGGTGGAAGCTTGCAAGCAGCGTGCAGAGGAAGCAACAAAGGTAGCCGGGCTAAAGCAGCTTGGATAAGGTGTCCAAGGTTGAAAACAAATAGAACCAGTGTTCTTTTCGTCTCATTGCGGACCTCTCTATTAATCTGCTGGTGTGTGGTTGAAGCTCTGCAAAGAGAGAACAAAAAAAGTATTAACATTAAATCAAATACCTCAAAAGAAATTGTGTTCAATAGTAAAAGTAAATGAAATAAGAAAATTCAGGTAGCACAAAACATGGCATTGGCCAAAGACAGATCAAAGAAGTATACAGTATATATATAGCCTCTTGTTTGAGTGATTGCACCTGCGGGGGGCAAATTCTGTCAAGGCAAGAGTGCTTCTGCTGTCCTCGTTGCCTCAGGTGTGATCATGTGGTCTCTTGAAGGGGACTTCTGACAGTATTCTTGAAAGATTCACATGTTTACTGTCTTCCTTTGTCTACATACATTAAAGGTCCAATCTTGTAGAATGAAAGGATAGGATGCATCATCTTTCCATCTTCAAAAGAGAAAATGCCCTTTGAGTGCATCTCCATGGAGATATGGTGGGATAAATATATTGCACACGATGTCCCCCCTCACACACAAACACTGTCTCAGGGACACTTTGTCTTTGCTGCTTTACAAACACTATTTGATCATAATCCACTTGTAGCTGTATTCGCCTGATCAACTTTGCCAGCATCGATAAATGGCATTGATTAAGAAGCAGAGGTAAATCTCTCTGTCAAAGTTGTCTGTGTTTTAGTGCTCTTTTCAAAACTTGCCAATGTAGAAAATTGCATATAATAATTACTAGACCTTTCCTTCAAAAGGTACTGTGAGTGTTTGTGTGTGTGTGGGAGGGAGAAAAAAAAGAGATCGACAAGAAAGAGGCAATTATTTTGAAGGTCTGTATTATACATGAAAGGATGCAGTTTCAGAGGCCTCCTGAGGGGCACATACGGGTAACAGATTTGTCTTCTCTTCCAATTCTTCACAGCTCCTTTCTGCGTACAAGGAAATCAGGCCACGCAGCGGCATACGACTACAGTTTCAATGAGAATTGATGTAAATGCTCCAGTTCACATGCATATGAGCCATTCATATCCTCCTGGTGGGACTAAAATGTGATGACAACCCTGCGAGACATGATCATAAATGCTTCATCATAAAAAAAAGGGGAAACGAAAAACAATAAAACTAAGATTGCCGTGGAGGATCGACAACTGAGATATTATCGTACAAATTCAGAGCCTTGGGGGAGACACGGGTTGAGACGAAATTGGCCTCATATCAAGTCTGTGCTTGATATGAGTCTGTGCTGTTTGTAAACGAATTGACTGGGAACACCAGGCTTCTGAATATGGCCTGGATAAACTGGTCCAAGTTCTACAGACTTGGTGCGTATGTGTGTGTGTATTGCGCATATGTGTGCATGTATGTGATGGTGCAATCCATTACAATCACACATACTATGCGAGGTTGGTGGCTTTGGCTGAGTTCCAGCTCACGTCTGGGGACAAACTCTGAAAAGGACGATCAATGACTTAAGTCAACAGGCATCGTATGGTGGTCTGAAAATCTTCCATGATTTACGAGATGCGAGGCCTTGTTCTAACCAGCTTTAGTCCGTCATCGCTTTAAGTTTTGCCTTACCTTCTGCTCAACTCTGCTCTGCCCTTCTTTTCACCTGTTCCATATTTGGACACCACTTTCAACATGAATTAAGTCTTCTCAATTTAAGCTTTCCTTTTAATCTTTTAATTAAATATGAGCAGAAAGGCAATCCAGTCTGATTACAGCTGAGGACTCGAGCTTTCCGTTGCTAACGCACATAAAAGTCTCAAGTGATGTGGGACTGGAAAGGATCGCACCTGTTGCAAAGCTCTCTAAGGGGTACTCCAGGACCGGCACTGGTACCCCTGGGTAAGGAAGAGGCATCAGGTAAGGGGGCTCCATATGTGTGCGCACATGCTCCCTCCAATAATTATCATCCCGCTATCCAAGTCTCTTCATCTTCATTCTGTCCTGCCCTCCTTCTTCACCTTCCCTCATTCATCTTCTCCGGAGCCCACACCTCCTACATCCTCCACCACCACCTCCTCCTTCATCCATAGCTGTAGCCATGTTAGAGGTGGACTCCACTCTCTTTTCCTCCCCCTGATTCCCCTTTCCGACAACCCCACCACTCTTTCTCTCCCTCAGCAACTATGTGAGGCGCTGGGAGTGGATGGATTCTGGCAGTGTCTTTATTGGCTCTGTTATTTCCACTGCATGCTCCTGTGCTCCAGTAAGAGGATGAGGGATGGGGGAGCAAGGGAGCACTGAAAGAGGGGAACAGACGGAATGGGTGAGTGTTGGTTAGGAATGGGTGAGTGTCGGTTAGGTTTAGCTTGTTTGGGGTGGGGGAAAAAGAGAGAGAACAAGAAAGAAAGAAGACTTCTTTTTTTTGCATTCACCTGAGAGTTTCAGCCAGTGAACCTTTACACATGCACATAAAAAAATCTGACACACACACACACAGCAGAGGATAAGACACACTCTGCCAGTCCCTGCATTTTTACTGTAGACAGAGGAGTGGATTCTATTTCAAGCATGAGTGCCAATATAAATCAGTCAATCAATGAGGAAAGCGATAGCCACACATGCTTATAGATGGGCAGTCACACAGAATACAGCCTAGCACACGACACTGAATTAGTGTGAGGGCCCCCTGTTTTGACAGTCATTAAAAGTCCCGGTACACTGGTGTGTACCAGTAAATTGGCTTAATACCCAACACTGCCTCTTATTGACTGATAATGTAATGGAGGCTTCAGCTTAGCATGAATAAAATAGTGTGTGTGTGTGTGTGTGTGTGTGTGTGTGTGTGTGTGTGTGTGTGTGAGTGAGAGAGTGTGTAGAGCTCCTCAGTTTGCTGGTCTGCGTTATTGCTGCAATAAGCTATTGAAGTCAGACTCCCACAGCTGCAGCAAACTGGCAACTTAAGTTACAACATCGCTACACACCGAGCGCATTCGGGATTTAAGACGGGAGCGAGACGGAGTATTACATTACTAAAGTCTAATTTGCCTGTCGTGACATCGGCGGTAAGCACAAAATAGAGTACAATAAAGAGAAGGAATGGGATCCATAAAGAAAAAGAGTGAAAGATAGTTACTGAGGGAGATGGGGAAGGAGGTTTGAGAAAAAGAAAAAAACGACAAAAAAAACGAGATGAAGAGGGAGTAGATTATGTATGCCACATCCTGCGCCATGAAGACAAGCATGTGGGCCCTATTTGGCCAACTGACACATATTTCAAGAACAGCATTTTTTCCCCCCCTCCCTCCTCTCAGTCTTTCCATCCACAAGAAAGGTTCGAAAGGCAGAGAAGGGGGGATGGGTCTGTGGAATATGCTGACACTGGCTAATAAGAAAGAGGGAGAGAGTGGGGAGAAATACAGAGAGACACACACAGCGACCAGAGACTACAACACTGTGGAGGATGTACAGTAGCTGCAGCAGTAGTTTTCCATTGGAGGCTGGAAAGAGTTGGTGTACTCCTCTCACTTGGAGCCAGGAAGCATGTGTGATCACGTGATCACCAGGCCACGTTAGTCAGAAGTTTATAGGAGCTCACTGCTTCCAGGACTTCTTGAAAGAAAAAGTTTTCCTTCCTGCTAGGTTTTCCAAACATGCTGCACATGATTAACTTGAGTATCGCAGCATGCCAAATGTATTTTTCCACATAAAACACAGACAACCTTGTTCGGATTATTCCCAGTCTCTTCTCTCCACTTAATCCGAAATACTATTTGGCCACTATCATTTCCTCCATTTATTAAAATGTAATGCTCTACTTCTCTACCTGTTTTACCATGTAAAAGACAGATGTGCGTGTGCGGACATATGTCTTTGTTTCATACCCGATGTTCACATTACGGCATCTCTTTCAAATTTGGACCTATCAACACCTGTGCAGCCGCTAAGCCAACAAGCCTCTGCCTGAGTCTCTATATTGTGCTGTCCATCACACACACTTTATAGGACTGAGTAGGCTCATTGGCTCATTCATATTCCCCGAGATGTGACAATTACCACTATAGTTAAAAGAATACAAACCGATATTTCCACTTCCATGACGATAACACACTATTTGAATTTGGTAACAACAGCTACATTCAGAGAGAATTACAGATGTTAACTATCCTAGTTTAGTTTTTTTAGCATGCTGACATTTGCCAACAGCTGAAGTTAATTGGAATTGAATTAGTTCAGCTTGTATAAAAAGAAGCTCATAAAAAATATATCTTTGATATTTCTTTTGGCCAATTCTGATTCAACAGAAACGGAATACTTAATTTCAGGATCATAAACGTTAATACCTCTGCTGGTACCTTGTCACAGGGATAACCAACTTCCTTCTGAGATGCATTGGCTTCCATTAGTGTTTAAAGTGAATCTATTTATTATTTGGGATGTGCAAGGGTGCCAGGCAAAAGAAACCAAAACCCTCTTCACTTTGTTGTCTCTGAGGACTCAGGATGTCTCCAGTTCAAGGGCTGGAGACGGCCAAAGGATCCTTAAAACTAGGCCAAGGTCGACTGTTGACACTTGCCTCCTAATTGCCCACGGCGTGCAATCTGCTTTCAAATGCAAAACTGCACTTTAAGAGATTACAGAGACACACCTGGAATACATATTACCATTTAGCATCACCCAAGACTTTTCTCTCCGTTTATCAACTGAGATAGTATACCCTGGCTACAGTGTGCGCATGCACGTCCCAAACACCCACTTAGTGCATACTTTAGCATGCAAAAGGACACACTGACTTGCACCAGCAGAAGCAATACTGCATTAAGACTTTAACCAGCTAGTCATAAAGCCCATACGAAACACATACCACAGCAAGTGTTCGACTAAATCAATATCAGCATGCTTCATGCTGCGCAATGCTCAAGAACAGGGTGTTTATGATCAAATCAATATGCACAATATCAGTGTTGTGTATCTCAGCTGTAACCTTAGTGCCGTCTGTGTCTGTTATAAATTCACCGTATAGGACCCCCCAAAATGCTGATGAAGAGTGTATGCATAGAGTCATCCTCAAGGCAGGTAGAGTTAGAACCACAGTTACCTACTGAACACCTCCGATATGTTTAATCCTGGTCTACAGCCCCAAAAAACAGACAGTGGAAATGTAAATGAGCTCTGAGTTGGAGGCTTTTAAGCGAACCGAACTGTCCGCCAGGTAAACGAAGCACACCAGGAGTTCAGGATACTTCTGACAGCCAATGGTGGCAGGTTTAATGAAAGCGTTGGCTCATTAACATAGTGCTCAGACGGTGGCCCCGTGCTATCCCTTCCAGGCTTGTTACCTCAACAGCAATCCACAACATCCACGGCTAATTAGCTTCAGCACATAATAAAACTTCTCACATTTTGAGAGATCATTAGAACAGGTTTGCTTTTGGAGCTTGCTAGCATGTTATTTCCGCCAAGGTTTATGAAACGTTGTTGGTGCCTACATGGAGCCAAGCCAATCTATTAACCTATTATCCTATTGCTCATGTAAACTCAGTGGTGACAATATGAGTGCCCACTTTTTCCTCAAACCTACTGCATAGGCCTCGTCTAGAAGCAACAAACAATACAAACACTCCTGAACCACAGTATTTTAGAAACTAAATCTGAAAGTCCCTAATGCATATTTTAGCTTGCGTCTTCACTGCATCTCAAAAACCTTGATGGTTTGGAGAATGAAACCAAAAAATTTATTCATGCCATTACACCAGCAGCAGCACAACAGTAGAAGCTTTAGTCTTGTCTACACTCCTTGAGTTCATATAGTACCTGTGGGCACAGCTTTCACTGTGCTCACATCCCAATTCAAAGTCAAGTTACACTCACAAGTTGAAACAAAACAAACTTGAAGCCAAAAAGATGCTTCAGGTTGTAGCTGTGGTGAGTAAAGCACAAGTCAAATGTGAGATATTACGTGACCGGTGTGTAGAGATGTATTTGTACATTTTCTTTTAAGTTTAAAACACACTACATCATTCTTCATCTTGTTGAAAAACATTGCGTGTTGCAGAATATGGATTAAAAGTATCTATCTTTCATCAAGGTGTGGACAAGTAGTAGCAGCAGCAGGTCAGTGCCTTTCATTTGGCATCTGTCTGCGTGTATTCTATCTCACATCCTCACTCTCCCTCTCCTTCATATGCATCAGTGGTCCTTGCAATTAGTTTAGATTAGCTAGACCTAGCCGTGGGGAAACAAGCATCAGCCCAAACCATCGGCGAGGTCAACAGATCTGTGGTAAACAGAAGTTTGCCTCAACAAGGACAAGTGTGTCTTTTTGTGTCTTAAGCGCGCACGTGTGTGTGTGTGTGTGTGTGTGTGTGTGTGTGTAGCTTGCTCAGGCAGAATCATTCAGGTTAGACCGCCTGACATAAAGACCTGTTATTCTCCTCCGCCCTTCTTCACTCACATTGTCCTGGTCATTAAGAGTCTCAGAGGGTTTTAGCGTCGACCTCTTCACCCCCACGGAGAAGATATGCTCGCTATCATTGCGCAAGTTCAATGATAGTGTGAGACAGTGAACAGAGAGAGGGCAAATAGAGAAAGACAGACAGAGAAAGAGAGTGGTATAGAGAGAAAGAGACTGTTCCACATCAAGTCCTAAGCTGATCGATTCCCTCCTAACAGGGCCTAGTAGTATTGATTGTAGTGTAAGTATCTGCCTCGCTGTGGCTCACACTGAAGCCCACACAGCACCGCTGCAACGGTCCACTGGTACACAATAGAAGTGTTTTTTTTAATAGGTATTCCGTTTCACTGAGGCATTGTCACCATTCTCAAATGTTTTGGTTTGGAAAGGGATTTTTACGGCCCTGATATAGCATGCTTGCCATCATATGTACAGATTTACAGAGTAAATCATTCGCCACATGGGAGTCTGGATGATACGGGGGGCTTATTATCATCCTCAGCCACTCATGCTTGTTTGTTGTTTTCATCTGAGAACTGTGTTTGTGTGCGCACGTCAATGTGTATGTCCTTTGAGCTGTGCACTGAAGGGATTTTCTTGGCTATGATCTTAGTATAAAATCCAAACACGCTAAACAGAAGTGAAGACACGAGAGAGCCAGAGCGAGGAAGATCTGGGATGGAAGCTAAACAGAATGCAGGTCAGGCCCCGAAAGATTACTGCATGAAGGTGGTCTAGGCAGCACAGCTAATTGCGCGTGACATTACTGAATAAGCTGTTCCGCTTGCTACATTTTATTAAAGGGGGTAAGATGCTGCACACCTTAATTCATTATTCATTGAGTTTAATGGATATTTCACAGTGAAAAGACAAGAAAGAGCAGAGAAGCTGTCCACCTGGTTCAAAATGTGGCCTTCAAAAATCTTGTGTTTTCAGGTAATCAATTTATTACTTTTATAACATTCTTTTGGGACAATATATTTGGAATTATACTGCACAACACAAGCCAGGTGAATGATGTTATTGGGACATCGCACTTTGACAAGATGTAAATGTCTATGGGCTTGAGGGAGGTACAACATTTGAGTTGCGGTGTTTACATGCAGGTGAGATCTCAAGGCAGCTTTGCTCCATTTACCAAACCACTGAGGCAATCCGGTTTTACAAATATCTATGAATGTTGAGCACAAGACAGTCTCCCGTACGCGAGCTAGAAGGAATTAGTGAAGAGGGTTTTGTTCAGTACAAGGCATTGACTCAGACCTCCAGCTGAGTGAGTTGTGATTCTAATCCGTTCATTTGTTTTCATCCCTCCCTACAAGGATCTTGCCAAATATGTTAATCTACCCAGATATGCCAATTTATTCTACAGCGCAGAGTGTGATCTTCTCAGAGCAAAGACCTCTGACTTTGTCCTGGATAGGTGTGAAAAGCACTTATATAAGCTCTTACACACACACACAGTCGAGATATTATTCACACACATTCCTGCTTCGTGCACACATTCTCAGAAAATGTTAAGGCATATATAGTACATCCGTGCACACATTAAGTGAAGCCCCTATGCAAAGGCGAGCTTTGGGAGCAGCTGTTTTTTGTGCATCTCTGGGTTGCCAGTGTGAATTAGAGAGAAGGCTGCTGTGCCTCTTCTAAATGTTTCATGATGTTTACCAGGCTGTTTGTTCTGAGAGCAGATCAAGGACGGACCACTCCCACTGGCACCCACCAAAAGGGTGCAGAGGGGGTGAGGGAAGGAAACAGAGGTTGAAGACTGCATTTCTGTAAGGCTGGATTGATGGTTGGATGGATGGATTCAGTAATGGACCCTTTGATGGATTGATACAGACATAACACCATCACACATCATTTGTAATGCACATGTGTTGCTGCTGTTTGCAGCACCGGCAGAGTGCTTCTTAAAAGATATTGTTGCTCGAGTAAAAAGGGAAAAGAAAATGCATTAGATGTCGTTATCGATCACAGGTTTTTTTTATTATGCTAAACCTCACTGGCGGCCGGCCACGTATCGGGAAAAACAATATTCAGCATGCATTATCGGTGCATATGTTAAGAAGAATAATCAGAATGTGCAGCAGTCAATCTAGACTCAGTGCAATCTGTGTAAACACAAACCGTTTGAAGGCAATATCAAGGCTGACAGGCATGCTGAGTGAAAGCGCCTCATCAAAAGACAAAGAGAAAACCTTGATGTGTAGAATGAAGGTGAATGGATGGAAATGAATGAAAGAATGGGGACAATTATATGTAAGAAAAAATAAAAAGGATGAAGGGCAAGATTATAAAATCTAAATTACTTACTTAGAAGGTACATGAAGAAGATTAATCAAATGTGACTATATCGAAGTAAAGATTCAGTTCCAATTCTGCATGCCTCTTCAATTAAAAAGTACAGCATGTTACTTTTGGTGATGGGAGTTCTGGAAGAATTATTACCTGGAATTCACTACACAATGTGGAATATAAGGGATTCAGAATACCGGATTTACAGTTAATGACTGGGGTTGTTATGGCTGGGGCATGCTCGCAGATAACTGAATAATACAATGTGTCGTCCAACATGAAGGCAAAAGGGTTTGAGGGAGTTTCGAAAGGCCAAACGTGACAGCAAGGTGAAAATCTGGTATTCAAAGACAGAAGCGAGGTGAGGTAATTGTAAAGATGTGGCGACACTTTCAGATGGTCTCTTCTGGATTTATAGTGCCACACTCATTTTCACACGGGAAAAGACAACTACAGCAACAGCTGTGTAATGAGTGATGAAAGGGAGCTTCAGAGGGAAGTTCAAACTCTGCTTACTTTCTCACCTCCTCACACCCAGCTGCGATTGCTGTGATTCGCAGTTTCAGAAGGTAACTGAAATGTTCCGAGGCAGGCTACACATTTAATGTCAGAAAGTAGGTAGAGAAGGGAGTTTCATACATTGTCCAACCAAAGTACAGCAACCGTATCGCCAGGCAATAATGTCAATATGGAGCAACTCATCGTTAAATAGGTTCAAAGACAAAGTTTTCTCCACTGGTCACTACAGTTTGAAATATCATGGGTATGGCAACCAAACTATGGTGAACATATGATTAACAGGATCAACATTACATTTTTAGGAAATATGCTTTCTTGCCCAGAGTTACAGTAAATATGATGCAGCCAGTAGATTATCATAAATACCATAAAGAAATAGAAGGAAATAGTCCTTCAGTCCTTTTCCTTCTGTATGAATTTAGGTCCCATTAATGCTCATTACTAATTTTGCTTCTTCCCCGGAGACTTTGTGCTTTCTCGCCTCACAGGTTTCCATGGATCATGGTTTTATGTGGACCCTGGTCCTTCCTTCCGCCATGGCCCTCCTGACACCTACTACCATTTTTATTATTAACATTATTAATTCTATTGCTGATACCATTAATGCACATTACTGACTTTGCTTCTTCCTCGGAGTCTTTGTGCTTTCTCTCCTCACAGGTTTCCATGGATCCTCCTGGTCTGGCCTCCTGCCGTGGTTCTGTCATGTGCATTGAATGTGTTGTAACTCTGTTATGCTGTTCGTTCTGTACACATGACATATATTGCACTTCTGTCCATCCTGGGAGAGGGATCCCTCTCCTCTTTTCTCCCTGTTAATGGGGTTTTTGGGTGAGTTTTCCCTGTTTCGATGCGAGGGTTCCGGTACTGAGGATGTCGTATGTATACAGATTGTAAAGCCCTCTGAGGCAAATTTGTAATTTGTGATTTTGGGCTATACAAAAATAAATTGAATTGAGTCCAAACCCGATGTTAAATAGGACATTTTACTTAGAAGGTGGATTTTCTTGTGGCCTGACGGAGCAAGCTTTTTCACTGTTTTCAGTCTTTGATTTAAACTATATCAGGTCAAACTCAATCAGATCCCGTCCCTCCTCGCTTCATAAAGGACAAACTACTTCCTGCAACTGAATGTATAATGACAGGGAGGGAGTAAGAGGGAAAAGATCCAGTGATTCATCTAACATGGAAGTAATTCCGAGAATACTGGCTTACATGCAGACCACAAGTTGCCCCCTCTACCTTGGCCCTAACTCACCATCCGATGTGACATGTTTGGAACAATAGGTTCAAGATGATGGGACATCATGAGGCACAGGGAATACAGTATACCTTGCTCTCATGCCTTCCATCTCATATTAAACGAAGAAGAACCCATTAGTATTCTAGCCTGTAGCCTTATCTTTCATGCTCTTCCTCCTCTTTCTCTTAAGCTGCGACGTTGGGCAAACATTTCCTCCCTAGAGTACTTGCCATTTTTCATCGTTTTCAGCCCCCTCTATTCCCCCTCCTCCTTCCCCTGCTCCCCAGATGGCGTTTAAGACGATAATTGACATTCTCAGACAAGATCAGTGCTGACCTGGAAGCGAGCATGGGGACGTTTAGGCGGTGGCGAAGCTCACAATGCCTCCGCTGTTCAGCCGGTAATTACACCCAGGGCACGGAGATCGGCCGGCTGCTTATTGAATTCATATCAAATAAAACTTCGGAGGAAGTGCCGTCTGACGGTGTGGTGTAGCAATCCCGCCATTCAACCCCCCTTCCCCACCATCACTCGTCTCTCTTTCCTCCAACCCCCCGCAGCTCATCTACAGCAGTTTCTCCTGAGTCACTTATTCATTCTCTCTCTCTCTCTCTCTCTCTCTCTCTCTCTCTCTCTCTCTCTCTCTCTCTCTCTCTCTCTCTCTCTCTCTCTCTCTCTCATGCCTCTGCACGTTTTCCCTCTCTCCCTCCCCATCTCTATCACTTTCTGCTCATTGGAAGTCTGGCTGTCTTTTCTCTCTCCCTCTCTTTTCCCCTCATTCATTTTCCATCCACTTGGTCAAACCTCTGGAGTTCTGTTTCATTGTCATTATCGGATTCTGCTTTACACTCCCAAAATGTGGCGTCTCAGTGTCATTCTCTGGTGCATATTCCCTGTTTTCCCAGCCTCAACTGTGTTTCCACCACCCCTCTGCATTTGTCCTCACCTGGCCTCTCGCTCTGCCACTTGCTATTTTCCTCACATGTTATTCTCAACTTCATTTTGTAATCATCAGTCTGCATCCAACATTCTACTCTTTGCAGAGTTGAATTATTCCTCTCAAAAGGTCACGATTGGCACCAAGGACAACACAGATTGTATTGCTCTTCCTGCAGATTCCAATATTATTTTAAATTAGTTTGCATTTTGCTTCACTCTAAATCCAGTACCTGAAGAATGCGTGCTTTTATTTTGTCTGTTGCACTGCCGCAGTTTGTTCCTGCTCCAAGAGTTCTGCTGCCTGCCACTTGGGGGCGACATGACCATGTGCTTCCATGTATTAACTGATCTGCAACCGCAGGTTCACAGCCCCGACTGCGCCTTATACACAATCCACAGTCTCTGGGTTGCTGCACCATCCCATGGACTTCATCCTCCTCCTCCTCCTCCTCCTCCTCCTCTCCATCCCTCCTTCCTTTCATCCCT
This sequence comes from Anarrhichthys ocellatus, assembly GCF_004355925.1. Lineage (NCBI taxonomy): Eukaryota > Metazoa > Chordata > Actinopteri > Perciformes > Anarhichadidae > Anarrhichthys > Anarrhichthys ocellatus. Next base: position 4,407,601 of record NW_022280044.1, on the reverse strand, counting down.
CCATTACCCCCTCATGCACCCCCGCACTTCTTAAATCAGCTGCGATAAAAACAGATGCCGGATTGAAATGTCAGAAGTGTATCTCAAACTGCCAGAACATTAACCTGTTCACCCTTAGGTGCCTTGCTTTTCTCAGAGGGAAGAGGGCGGGGGGGGCGGGGGGGGGGGGGGGGGGGGGGGGGGCAGAAAGAGGGGGGGGGCAGGAGCAGAGGAAGAGGACATGGCAAAAAGGAGAAAGAGAGGGAGGTACTGCCATTGATGAAAAACCCTAATGGGTTACAGAGAGCAGGCAGATATACAGGCAAGCTGTGGGGGGGGGGAACAGACGGCGTAAGCAAAGTAGACAGAAAACACTCCAGTGGCTAGGGGAAGGAGGGAGAGAAAGGAGGGAGGTAGCGAGAGCAAAAAAGCAGAGAGACCAGAATAAGCTAGAGAAAAAGAGTGGCAAGAGGGTCGACTGAACAAGAGACATAAAGTCAAAGAGACGAGGAGGAAGAAGGGAGGGGGGGGGGGTGAGTATTCTAACGGAGATGTAAAAGAGTGAACGGAAAAGGTAAGGTTGGATAAGTCAGGTTAAGTATGGTAGTGGTGGCGGGGGTGAGCATTGATCTGGAAAGAGAACGAGTGGAGATACAGAACAGAGTGGATATGTGCTGAATCTCAGTGGGGGTGATTTGGTTGATAATAGGCTGATAAAACCGCCGCCTGCTCTCAATGCTCGTCATAAATCTTTCATTGTTACTCTCTTCTCCTCCCCCTTTTTGTCATTTTTTTCCCTCTCGTATAGCCATCTCGTTGGCCTTCAGCCGTACAATACAACTGCCATGGTTGAAACAGGTCTGCGATTCATTTTAAAATGAGCTCCACGGGGGCAAAAAAACAATGGGTGAAGCCACGTGTTCCTGCCAGCAATGGCAAAGCCCACTGTCTCTGAGAGTCAAAATGGAAAGGATTCTGAAATAAGCAGTGTGAAGCCTTGTTCTGTATTCTTTCTAAATACATTGAGAGGGCTATAAATGAAAAAGGTACCAAGAAGAAATCTTGACTTTGACATGCAGCACTAGTGTTGATATTGTCTAATCTTACGATTTGTTGAGCCACATCACTACTCGGATGTCTCGTACTACTCTGTGCCCGCTGTGCTTCACCTGTCCTCAAAGAAAATCCTCTTCTTCATTTCCACCTACTGCACTAGACTCACCTCTAAACCTCCCTCCCTCATCCTCCTCCTCATGCCCGTCTCTCCCTTGACACGACAATAAATCACAGGGACTGAGAGGGTCTTGTTTGTGTTGGGGGGGGGGGGAATTATATGTACCGTATGTGAGCTCTCAGGCCATGATGAATTAGCTGCCCTAAATAGGCCACTCCTGACTGACACAGATGGCACAAGCATCAGCCACCATGAGACTAGCTGCTACTTATCGAAACAGGTAAACAGGTGAGAATGAAAAATGGTAATGCAGAGAGGAGAGGCAGATGTGGATTGTTGTTAGCTTCTCAAATAAGCGACCAGCTATGCAATCAACAACAACTTTTAGAGGCTGAAAGTATTCCGTACCTCTTCTCCTTCCTCCACCTCAGGCCTTCAAACCATTTCGGTGATTTGGTTTGGTCACACTTCGTGCCCAGAGCACCAAACAGTAGAAAGACACAAGCAGCACTAGCTGGTTAACTTAATGGTAATTTCAGCTGTTTGGTGAAAACTAAAGCACATGCTGAAAGGTAGATGTAAGATAGAGAGAGTAGATACCAGCATCTTATCTACCATAGATCTTAACACAGGGGCACGGCAGGGTTGTTGCCTCAGTCCCTTACTCTACAGTCTGTTCAGGTATGTCGGTGTTGCAAAATAACATATTAGATACAGCAGCATTGAGAAAATCGCAGTAAAGACGCCTGTAGGAAGGGGTTGAGGGACATATCCACATGGTGTCAAGACTACAACCTCTCACTAAATGTTGAGAAAACAAAGCAATTGTTGATTTTAGGAAGTCCAAAAATGTTCAGTTTATGTCAAAAATGTCCCTGTTGAAGTTGTGAATAACATCAGAGTCTTGGTAATCCGAGCTCCTAATGTAGCCTAAAGAATTCCAACAAGAACTCGTAGCTTATAAGTGATTTCGTAAACTTCTCAGATCAGCTATGAGCAAAGAAGGCACCGAATCTTCTACCTTAGTGAGGAGGTGAGGCACACAGTGCTAATTATGGCGCATTCTTTTAAAGAACTGTGATTGGTTGATCCCAAAAAAAAAATGCAAACCGTATTGATAACGGGCAAAGAATAGACAGTGAAATCGATGAGCCAAATCATAGAATGTAGCTTCCATTCAGACATGGCTTAGCAATTAATACTAGTAATACTAATTAACATCTCCGTTGAATTAATTGAAAGCCATAGGCTTTCTTCAAAAATAGCCTGAGTTGCGCAGTAGCCTATTCACATGCTTATTGTTATTTACCATTTTGGAAATCTTAATCTATTTGATAGGGAAATGGCATGCTTTGATCCGTTTCTTTCACTTCTGGACAGTATAAGTAGTTGCCTTGGTTGGCATGTAAATCTATTAACAAGCGAACACTGTTGCATTTCTCCAGTTACCAAATATCTTAGTGTTCTGATCACATATTTTTGGTGTTCCGCCATTTTCAATCGATGCTTAACAAACTCTTAAGCCTCTTAACCTTCCCCCTTCCTACTTCTAACAGCTTTTCACCTTTGGAGCCCTCTGAAGGGTTAAGATGCTCTGTGAATAACTATTATCTCGTCTTAACTTTAAGGGGAAATTCTTAAAAAATGTCAGACTTTTGTCAAAGAGGAGCAATTCTTTGTACTATCATGAAGCTTTATAAATACAGCCAGCCCATGGTCTCTAAACATCAGTTGTGTGGTTAAAAGCGCACAACAGAGACTATACTTTCTGTGATATCAACAAAAACCCTGGTCAATATCTATCAGGCTACCATAGTGAGCATCCCTACTGGTAGCATTCTTGTGTGGTGGGCAACCTGACTGGACAAGATGACAAATAAGTGAGGAGATCAGTAGAAACGGCTTCAAAAAGCATAGGAACGTCACTGCCAGAGATTCAGGACATTCACACCTCCTGCAGCAAATGGAAGGCCCTAAGTAGGTTATAGAGGGACCAGCCACATGGTAGTAGTGCAGGTAGTATAGTCTCATTCCTCCCCTCGGAAAAAAACGCTGCAGAGCATTTACCCCCAGGAGGTTAAATTAGTGAACAGCAAGCACTTTGAATAACTCACATTGATTTATTTATAATTGTAGATGTCTTCTTATTATATAGATTTAAGGGCTAAGAGAGCCAGGGCAGATGCATTTCATTGCATGTAATTGTACAACTGTAATGTACAACAACATGTCACAGTAGGAACAGCCTGGTCCTGGCAATATGCATGCTGGCTCACTTTCACACTTCATGGACACTTGAATAAAACAGAAACACTGTTAGTGTTATTAGTAACAACTGTGGTTTGTCTGTAGAGCAGCCCTGCAACTAGAGCAGTTAAGGTAGCTGTTTTTATTTCTAAATCAAAACTTTACAAAGTATATTGGTGCAGCAGATCTCTCTCTCTCTCTCTCTCTCTCTCTC
>NW_022280044.1:4345099-4403587 GCF_004355925.1 Anarrhichthys ocellatus | reverse complement strand
AAATAAATAGGGCTACTCTTGGCCTTCATGTCTTTCAGTCATGAAACTATTTTAATAACCAATGTAAGTGCTAAGGCACAATGTGGTCCTCAGTTATTGGAACGAATCTTTAGATATTAATTTGATCATTCCCAAATAAATGGACGTATCCATTGAAAACATTTTATGTTTAATAACATAACTAAACTTGGCACAGTGCACCTGTATTGAACATTACATTACTTTGTTTAGCTGAATTGACTTTGGCACCAAGTAGGCTTTTTAAACTGTGCCACTCATCCAACTATAATGTAAAGAGTCTCTGTATATATGTAAATATGTATGTATGTATGTATGTATGCATGTCTGTCCTTTCATTTTATCAACAACCATTCAGCAGATCAACCTAACAGTTGGCAGGTGTTTTGGGAGCTCTTGAGATCTATGGGGCATATTTATCAATAATGCGTTATGTACACAATGCGTAGTGTATTAACTGTTACACCGCCAAACTGCATGTTGGGTACAGCTCGCTAATTGTTGCTCACTACAATAATATACAAATTTAAGAGTAGTGTTACTACTGCATGAAGTAGTTATTGAACTGCATCGACAATATAACCCACTGGAAAGAAAATGTCTCGTCACTGACTGCTTTGCTTGCCAGAAGAAATAATCAATATAAGTGAATTTTCTAAGAGGCTTCTGGGTGTTTTTAGTGCCAAACAACAGTAGATACATTTGATATTTTGTAATAGCTGAGGCTTTAGGGAATTAGCATCCCTGGCCTCTTGCAAAGAAAAAAAAAAAAGTTTAACACAAAGTGAGACGCTCATTGACTTCCAGCCAATAAAGGAAGACTCCAGTCTGCCTTTAATGGGATTTAAACAAAGACGGAAGTGGGTTAAGGTGGAATGTCCCGTTTTGCCTACATACCCTCTGCTCCATGCCAGCCATTGTCAAGTGATGTTCAGTGTGTTCCAAACACCATGACAGAATGCTCTATCCTTTCGTGTCAGCCAGCCAGACAGCGGCAGGGAGGAAAGGAAGCAGGAATAATGCGGCTGGACCGGGGAATATGAAATGAGGGAGGAGGGAGAGATGGAATTGGGGCTGCACGTGAGGGCAAGGAACGACGCAAGTAGTGCAAATACATTTATCTTCTGGCGTATGAATAATCTTTTTGCCACCCCCACACCCTCCAAGCCCCCCATCCATATATGCATAATGTTTTTCTTCATCACTGGCAAAGGTGCCTGTGCATATAGCTGTGTGAGAGTGAGATGCAAAGAAAGAAAGAGGGGAGAAAGGGTGAGAGGAAATGCCTTGCAGACATACAGTAGATGACAGCCTCAATGTTTCTAGGAGATACACAGCACATGTGCACACACAGCTGGACATTCCCCAATGCATGCAGAGTTTTATTTATAGCCGTTCTGATGGCCACTATAACAATATGACACATGGTGGACATTTTTCTCTTTAGAGGCTGTCCACCTACACACACAATTTGTCACACATGCACGCGTACACCCAATCTGACATTGAGGTCAGGATAATTTATTTGCGAGTTTGCCATACGTGTGTTCTCTTGAGGTGTGTTTAAGGGCTCACGTTGGTGACTTTGTCCGTGTCATTTGTAAGGTGTTAAATCCGTTTCATTTTACCTTGAGGATGAATCTCTCTTGTTCTGTCTCCTTGGCTGTGGCACCTCTGTCCCTCATTGTCTTTCGCCTTATCCTCCCCCCCATTCCCTCTCACTTTCTTTTCGTCTCATTGGCACATTCCTACCCTCTCAGTGGAGGTGTGTGTCGATCCAGCTGGTGTGTGTCATGCTCTGCTGCTTGGTACTGCTCAGTAATGGCTGGCTGCAGTGGCCAATAGAGCAGCTGGACACACACACACATACATACACACACACACAGGCAAGAGGATAGTCTTCCAAGAGACTCACTATTCATTCCCTGCATTACCATATTGTCTGTCTCTCAGAGAGAATGGGAGGGGGGTTTGCAGTGTTGTATCACCCTGGAGTACCATCCAAGCGCCTTGGAATAGCTTTCACTGTGATGACCAATGGCTCGTTTCCATTTCCATCAAACCAGAAAATGCCACGGGAATAAAAGGTTCAAGTCTGAAGTTACAATTGCTGGATTAAAGCCTAAACTGGCGTTTGTGACAAAACGGTACCAATCATGAGGGCTGTATACAAATCCATCTCAGTTACAAGTATCCCAGATTTTTTTTTTTCCTTTCACAAGCCCAGGCTCAGTCAGTCGGGGATGCTCAAAGGAAAGGAGCAATGCAAAACCGGACACCTTTAAGTGCGTAGATCAATAGGTAAACTTGGAATTTTGAATCGCCTGTCAGTCATGTAGGGTTTGGCAGAATAGAGGGCCGAGACAGGACATCCTTAAACACTGTTTTACAGCGAGCGGGGCAATCTAACTGCACGTTTACAGAATGTTAATGAACCACGTACTTCCAAGTTCCTAAGAAGACGGGAGTTGAGACCCATTTTGGATCCGTCCGGAGTTGCCGCCGGGGCCGCTGCATGTGAGCGGCGCCTGCAAAGGTTAGCTAGCCCCTGCTTGGGTTCCAAGATGCTCAAGCGGCGCTTCATTACAATTCCTTTCTTGGTTTCCACAACCCCTGTTGAAGGAAATGCCGATGGGACGAGTGACCTCCTTTGTCACAGTGTTTAAGGATGCGCCCCAGGACCTGCCTTTGGAGAAGCCTTCTCTCTTCACACCCCTTGTCTTCTCGAGTTGCATTTAAGGAATCTGAAGATCTTCCATGATGGCGGAGTGGGGGGGAAGGGAGGAGAGAGGAAGCATAAACCAGCGTAACGAAAAGCACCCATAGTGTGAAAAAGAAGCTGGAGTCTCAATAGAATAATTCACCCCCTAATTTATTTGATAGGCACCCGTCAGTCAGCCTTTCACACTCATCCACTGTGGTTTCTGCGTGCTTGTCAGAGAACCTATCTTAATAATTTAGCTGTCTTTATTTTAAACCTATTGCCTTCTCAAAAATAATCTAATCATCAAACAAAGAAACTGACCATGAAAAAAAATGGGGGAAAGGAATAGATTAGAAACAACCAAACTACACGAATAAATAATTAGTGTGCAGCGGAAGTGATCCCGAAATTCCTTCTTTGTTTTTAAAAACTTGAAAAACATCTGACTTTGTAAATGATTGACGAACCCCAGATAAAGATCAGATTTTATAGAGGCAATATATTTTGCAGTCATAGCAACAGGGTTTCAAAGGATCGAAAGATGGGAAAGGAAATGGAAAGTAAGAGAAACAAACCAGTGATTGCATCCCACGAAAAATAGAAAAGAAGACAAGAAATATGCAATGAAACAGATTAAAAGTAAGAAAAAGGTTGAATAGATGGAGATGATGTGATGAAAACATGCGTGCAAGTAGAAAGACGGAGGGAGGCAGATGGATTAAATAGGGACATAAGAGCATAACAATGGTTAAGCAACTAAAGTGAAAGCAGTATAGTGTTAAAGATAACAGAGGACAATTACACTGGGAGCATTGAAGGAAAAACTAAGCAGTAGGTGAGGAATGGAGATGAGGTTGACAAGATTGAGATAGGAATAAACATTAGATTAATTGATTAATAACTGATTTGATTATTAAATCGATGCATGTCATTTAATATGGCACATTATTATTTCAGACATATGCACATAACCTCTCATACAGAGATCTCCCTCTCCAACACTCGTATCCAGACAGCAACAGTCATTCAAAATGACTCTTACTGAGGGATTATTTTAGTTTTCCCAGCCTCTCCACCATGCAACTCACTTTGCAGAAGTCTACCATATCCATTTTCTTTTTTAAGTTCATCTTAACCCAATATTCACATCCCATATGTACCTTGATAAATTTATAACCTGCCTTGGATGTCTGAATCTCATTATTGTGGTTTCTAAAATCCCTCTTTCTTAGGTTCTTTACCTCCAGGAGTGCAGATTACTTGGCACAAACTCATGTAAATTGTTTAAAATCAAAGGTTGCTTTTTTCACAATTTTTGCCAACAAGCCAGCTATTCGCTACCTTGCGAGCGCCCACAGCATTTACTTATAATTTTGTCAATATGGTATGTGGCCTGCACACACACCCAAATCATATACAATAATACAGAGTTTTTGCTCCGTCAATATGATATAAAAATTCTGTCTAGCCAATTTTTAAAGGCACGAAATAAAAAAGTTGATGCAGTAATAGCAGAATCTGTATTGGGTCTCATCAATGGGAGCCACTTCTGTCATCCACAACTGCATCTAGGATATATGAGGTCCCTCGCTTTCAGCTGATTAAATCTCTGTAGCCATTATACAGCAGCAGGAGTGATGTGTTCCGTCTGCAGCCTCTAATTTGAGCGATGTTCCTCACATTACTAACGTGCTGCACAATTATACAAACTTTTAGCCGTGTGGATAACTTTATCACAGTAAATCATTTGAAATGGCTTTAAACTTAAGCAAAAGCAACACCGTTTCTGACAAAATCCCATTCCTATAGAACTATATTATAGTGTAAATTACGTTTTGAGGGAAACACATTTTGTTGCGGACCGAACGGTTGCAGTTTCAAACACATGGTTGAGTATCAAAACAAAACTAAAAAAACGCTACACAGATACTTTCTTATGTTTGGGAAACAATACTACCTAGTACCACATTCCAATGGTAATGACAAGGTAAACATCGAACGAAAAGGCCGTCACACCTCTGTTAGTAGCAACAACAAAATGATATACTTATTCCACATTTTTTAAACTATCAATAAACTATGAGAAACTATTACATTAAATGATTAATTTCTTATTTTCATTGGTATTTGTGTCATATACAGATATGCCAAGATGATTGCATGGCATCATGTATGCCCGTCGTGACTACCTTACGCCACTGTCTGAAGGAACAGATGCGCTCCTATTTAAATCAATACAGCCTTACACAGGGCTGTGTAACGGCCTGCGGATGCATATTCATGGTGACAGGTGGTTCAAGTGTGCCGTGAAGCAACTCGGGGACATTATCAGCAAGTCAAATGAACGCCTTTATATGTAGAAAAAGGAGCAGAAAGTTTGACATCTTGAACACGGATATACATGTATGAAGTAAACCGGCAATGACAAGATAATTATAAAACTTTACATCCAAGGGTTGTCTTTTCGACTGGCTCTTGTGAGATCTTTTTGAATTCAGCATAACCATCACCTCTCATGTCAAACTACCAATTTTTTTTGCAAGACCTCATTTGGATGCGGACACCTCATCACAGAACTTCACAATGAAGAACAATGGCTGAATAACCCCGTCATATCCAAGTCAATAAGTGAAATATCTCTTTTCATACAGTCCTGATCATTACGGAGATTTGAAATAAGAAAGTCAGTAAAATAGATTGAGGTTCTTATTATATTGGTGAGGGATAAGAGGCCATTAATTCACAGGAATAAGAAAAAAAAGGTCTCAACTGAGTAGATGGAAGTAACTGCAATTTGTTCCAACCCCCAATTATCTCTTGCTTTTCTATTCCCACAAATCCCAACTGGCTCAATGTACATCTCAACAGCTTTGCATTTAATAAAAGTCTCAACTGCTGTCTTTCTATTTCTGCTCTACCTCCAACTCTCCACCAAAAAGTTCTCTCTGCTTTGCAGTAATCGTCAACCATGCATGGGAAATAAATTGAATTGTCAGTGTAGAATCGCTCAGGTCTGGTTTGCCATCTCATCTTGTTCCCCTCCCCCTCCGCTCTTCATTTTTCTTTCTTTTCTAAGACCTCTCATCTCTTCTCTTTCTTTTTACCTTCTGCTTATTTCTTTTCTCCTGCTATGATTTTGGTTATCATTTTCTTTCCCGAGTGTGTTGTTTGCTTCTCTATTACCCTCCCTCCCCTTCTTTCTCTCTCTTCCTCTCTCCCTGGCTGTGGGGTGATGTATGGTCCCTGTCAGGGCTGGAATCAATGGGACGCCGGTTGTTTTAATTTAGCCTGGGAGCCCAGCGGATCCAGATCCTCAGCATCATGGAAGAGCGATGGCAGTGGCCTTTCTCTCTTCTGTTTTTACTTCCCTCCCTCTGTCCTCCCTCGCTGCTGCATTGATCAACACTTAGCTCCCGTTGGACAATGCTCCGTGGATGCCCACACCAGTCGTAGGCCTTAGTTAATTGACCAACAAATTCTGATCAGTTCATCCTTGAGTCCAAGTGGGTGTTTGAGCCGAATTTGAGGAAATCCCTCCCCTTTTAACGAGAATGGGACAGTTGGATGAATGGACGGACAACCACAAACATAATGCCTCCGGCCAGCACGAAGGCATGAAAACACACAGTCTCCATTTCATACTCCAGATTAATTCATAACATATTTGCTGACATGACAGTGCAGCTTTGAGGATCTGCCTCAAGCAGGAGAAAATCATCCTGATGGACTGGTAAACAATCGATAATGGACTGAAAGGTAAAAGGTTGGACGAGCTTTATTTGAGCCATGATCCGGGGCTCATCAGTCAAATTTCTCCTGACAGCTCCTCTTCTCCTTCTGTCTTGTATCATTTTCCTCCCTTTCGTCTTCTCCCCTTCATTGCTACCCACCATTAATACAAATCATCTCTCCCCATATTCCCCAAAGCCAGGCATGAGCAAAAGCCGTCATGCAAAGCTCACATTGCGCGTTGAAGTAATTAAAGTGGCTGCTTTGAAACAAAAGACTGAATAGAGAGGCTTTGGAGAAAATGAAAGAAATGTGCACAGAAAGAAGGGTAAGCAATCAGAGAAGAGGGTTCCACCACAATGGCTCCGTTGATGAGAAATGTGCTGTACAAACGGGTCATGTATTATTGGGTTTTTAACAGATGTATGCATGATGTGACACAAAAGGTCGGAGGGGTTTGGTCTTTATTTGAGCCGCAGCACATTTATATTCAGGAACTATTGAAATAATTGGACGGGTTGTCTAATAGTGCAGATTATTGTGAGGGCTGTAAAATAATAATTTTTTTAGATATATTCTGCTAAAATATCATACCTATCTCCCTTTGTAAAAATTAACTATCGGAAAAAGTGGTGTTGGAGAATAATGGAGAGTCATTTGGCCTCGTAGCTAACAGTTTTCAAGCAGGACAAAGTGCTACAACAGACTTGTTGCAGAGAGTTGCAGTTCAAAGCTATGGCATTTTTCCTGGCTGCAGTTAAACACTTTTCTGTCACAGAGAAACAAGAAGAACAGAGAGGGGGCGCTGCCATTAAACCATTAAATAAAAGTGAGTGCAGTGCGTGTAATGCACATAGCTGTCCTGTGTGCTGTAGCAAAAGAAAAAGCTATTTAATATCAGTTGAACTTAAAGTTTCATCACTGTAACTAAGGTTGCAGAACAACTTTTCACCCACATTCCACTACCTGAAAGGTCTTGAAAGATACCAATCAAGTTTACCAGGAGACATGAGGGGAAAAAAAACGAGAAGTCACAGCAGAAAGATGACAGTAGAGAAGGTGGCAGGTGCCATCGGCTGGAAATTAACATGGTGGAACACGACAAAGTGAAAAGAAGATAGGGCCATTGAGGTGAAGTCGGCGTGGTGTCAGGGAGCACCTGTGACGCTCCCAGGTCTGCAGTACACTCCATTTAACATTACAGCGCTGTGAATTTGTCAGAGGGAAGCAGGCAGAGGAACTGTTAACTGTTATTTCAAGCTGTCAGCTTGGATCTGTGTCACATAATGCGTCATAGGGCTCCTCGGTTTATGACAAGAAAAGAAGAGTATAGGTGACATATTAGGAGGAGAAATACAGAAAGACAGATCCAGCATGATTATGAACAAGAAAGATGCTTTGTGAGAAAACAACTAAATGATAATGTTCATGTGCAATTTAAGCATTTGAGATTTTGAAAAGAACGCAATCATCACAGTGAGCGTACCATTATGTCTCTTAGTACATAATGATGAAAGAACTCGATACCTGTACTTTCTTTATAAATTAGGTAAAACAGACATGAACACACAAACGCACATCAAGACTCAATTCAGATTTTACAGGATCCTGGTTCTTCCGCCTTCCCTCCTGCAAACACGTGTAGCCTCCTCCCTGCGGCCACCATTTGTGACAGAAATGACACAAAATGTCAGGGGCTGCAGAGGCAAGGATTGAGCCTCATCCACAAACAGTATGTACGCACATTATTTGCTTAAACCATTCGTACCAACAGTTTACGTACAACCTGCATTAATCAATACTTTCTTACCAATGCAACCCATGGGGTCCCCGGGCCAGAAGGGCTGAGCGCAAGGCTTCAGAGGCTACAATACACTCAGACCTCTTGTCAGCTGAATTGGCCATGTTAGGCTCAAATCAAAGTCCTCCTCCTCTTTTGGAAAACACAATTTGTTCAGCTCAGTTTATTTCAAATTAGTCCGTCCACTATATTTAAATTGATAAGGACCTTTGCCGAATAATCCAGAATAAAATCAGCTTCACAGTACTGGAGCTATTCCAGAAAACAAGTAAATAAAAATACGTTAAGTCACGGAAATCTGATGGATGACATCTATGAATAAGTCCTAAATCGATAGTGAGCTGAAGTAGCGAACAATTGTTCGTTTTTCTAGCAATTCTCTCGTTATGTTTCGGTAAGAGGAGAAAATTATTTGACTCATTTCCCTTTTATTATCCCGCACAGTTAACAGAGAAAATACAATCTCCAGAAACACTTGGAATCAAATTTAAAACTTTAGTTTGACACTTCCTTATCAAACCTGGGTTGATAGACATCGACATTGCCTAAACTGATGCACTACACTGTGTTGAAAAGACAAATCAAACACAGGCTTTGACAAGCTGTCACGAGAATAAAAAAAAAAAGAAAAACAGCAAAAAATTCAAATCCAAGAGAGAGAGAGGAGAGTACAGCGAGGATACTGGATTTCTGCGATGCTGTTACCTTGGAGACAGGACACAGGAGCCTACAGACTCATAGATATGTGTACACATGCACACCCATACACATAAGAGAAGGTGGACCCATAGTGGAAAGAGAGGGCAGAGGAGGGGGTAGTGGGCAGTCTGACATTTCAAGTTGAGTTGCTTCTACACCGTGGAAATGTCATATTATTCGGCTAGACACATCTATCAAAGTCAGGGAGAGTTTCCAAACAGTGGACGGTATGATAATCATCACTTCATTACATCCCCCCGTGTGTTTGACTATCTCTGCTACAACTTCCTTTATTCTTTTCCTGCTCACGCATGTAAGATGCCCTCAAATGTGTAAATAGACCTGCATTTGCACGGCATTTTTAGTTTTTGAATCTCTTGACTTTGTTACACTTTCACACGCACTTTGTTTTTCTCACATTTTGCCAGTGTAGTCGTTGGATGGAATTCCCCTGTGAAAGATATAAAACCCATTTGAGTGCCCCAAAAGACTCACTAGTACTTTTGTAAAAACATTGCTTTCTGGGTAGAAGGAGAAGTAGAAAAAGATTGAAAAGCAGTGGGTGCTAGATAGTGTTCAGATGCACACACCTGCACAGATGCACACACAAACACACACGCACACACGCATATATTTGCCCTTTGGGTAGTCAGAAATGTCAAGAAACACATCATGCTGTCACTGACTCAAAATGGAAGTATGCAGTAGAAAACAGGAGCCCACTCCCTGCTATATGTGCCACCACAGGACACAGCTTCCAGAGCACAGCAGTGCCCCTAAGGCTAGCAAACAGTCATCACAAACCGGAGCTGCAGGGCTCGAGCACTCCTCCAACAGACATCCCCCCCACCCAGAGCCATACACCACCCCGACCCAGACATCATTATGTTCGGGTTAGATGCATAAAGTCCATGTGGTCTGTTTGGAAGATAATAAAATGCTTGCTTGGACACAATGCAGAATCATTGCAGAGGAAATGTTGCGCCTGCTGCTTTGCCCAAAGGCATGGACATGTTTGTCTGCAGTGGAGAGCCAGAGCCAAGAGTAGTGATGTTAGTGGAGCAGAGGAAGAGAAACGTGATATGGGGCTAATGACTAAATTCCACATCCCCCAAATCTAGCTTTAAAAAACAAGAAAAAACGAAAATACAATGAAAAGACCACTTTTTTTCCTTTATTAAATGTTGCAGTAAACCCTTATCCAATGAGTCAGCCATGCTTAATGCTATTTTTGTTCTGCTGCAGAAAGGAAGCCATTATTCAAATGGCCAATAGTTAAAACTCCACAGAGTGATTCAATTTATCCCTGTTGACTGTAACAAAAATGTCTACCATAGTGGTAATGCCACATTGTTAATTTTAACAATTTCCAGCGAGGAAAATTGTTCACATCATTTCCTAGTGCGTGCTGCAGGGGCAGCACCAAATACAGCTTACAAATAGTGCCCCATTATATTGGTTCGTGGTGTATTATTCTTCAAAAATGGATGTAAAAATGAAGATGATGGAGCACTGTGGTAGCTGAATGGTTACAGCACAAGCCATGCAATTGTAATGTCTCTGGTCCAAATCAAGCTATTGGACCCATGTTCTCACTCTCCAGTCGACCTCTACTCGTCCCTCTGTCCAATAAAGGAGAAAAAAAAGCCCATTTATTATCATGTTATTATTTTTTTACTTTTGAAAATGATGCAAGGCCACATCAAAATTATTTAGGGAGGCAGTATGTGCAAACATCTGGCCCAAAATAAAGCATCGTAGACTCACGAGTACAACATCTTTCCCAGCACACAATCATCAGATTGATGCAACTTTCGTCCTCCTCCAGGCAAACAAGTGAAAACATTTGATTGCATTCTCAGTTTTTCATCCTTTCTCAAACAAGATGTACAGTAAGAGCAGTGCAGTCCTGTCTTATCCAAACACTTAAGCACTAAAATAAACTCTGCTCACAATGTTGGGGGGGGGGGGAAAGAAAGGATTTTGGCATCAAGGAAATGCAGCTGCAACGGGTGTGATTTGTATTAGGATCTGTCCTCTTGTTGAACATAGTTTTAATGCCACTCATACTCGCTAGCAGCTGTAGGAATGGCAGTTTTGCTGGTCATTCCTTCAGTCCAAATTATTGGTCCCCAGTAGATGAAACCTAATAACTATCGTTACCTGCGGACTTTTACTCCATGAGGTTGCCATTTTTCTATTTAATAAAATGTTTAACAATTATTGACTGGATTGGCAGATAAATTTGGTGCAGGCATCCATTGTGCCCAGAAGATGAATCACATTGACCTGTTTAATCCTTTATCTTTTCCTACAGCACCGCCATCATGTAACTGCAACATGTATGAGATACCGCTAAGCCTCAGCTGTATGCTAAATTAACATGGTAAACATTATGCCAGTTAAACATCAGCATGCCTCACAGAGCTGTGAGCATGGCAAACTGGAGTGATGTGATCCACTTTCCTGGTCTTAGTGAGGACTCGAGCTGCAGCGTTCTGAATCAGCTGCAGCTTTCTGATTGACTTTTTTTGCAGAGACCTGTAACCACACCGTTACATGGAGTTCTTTCTTTCGCTTTGCCAGTGTCATCATTATAGCTCCTCATGCACTCATTTGACAAGCGGTTACAGATGACCCTGGCTGAAGTGAAGAACTGTTAACAGAAGAAGTTCTGAGTGGCTTTATGCCAAAGGATTTTGTATCAGCCTGTCAGAATCAAAGAATCTCTACAGCATCATTTTAAAGTTCAACAAATATCTGGGGAGAGATTCTTTAAAGAAATAGGTGACATTTGCCTCAGTACCGATCCACGGGACACTGTATTTTAAGATGGACAAAGAAAAGCTTTCTTGGTCTTGCTCTACTCACATATGGATGCAACAGGTTTAAACCTGTTCCCGTGAGATTGCTGAGAGTAAGACGAATACAAAATCATTAGACTTAACAGGATGAAAGAAATTGGCTTCATAGTTTAATCAACAGTACACACAATGGGCCTCATTCACAAACAGTGCATACGCACAAATCTGTACGTGTGTACGATAAAAAAAGGCTTTAATAGACAATATTTAAAACTATTTGTTTACTAATGCATTGGCCAAATGTGTTAAATTACTATAACATTATTACCTTTCATCCACATCAATTATTGTCATAATTAAATTATGTCATATATTTTTAAGCTTCTATTGAGGTTTTCGAATGCAGCTTAAAATGTCTGCACATATATAAGTGAGTGAGGCCCATTGACCCTCAGCATGCAGTGGAAAAGTATCTGAAGGTGGTTCTTTCCTGCAAGGTGTTGATAAAGGACAGGGGCACAGCCCACCTGCATGTACAGCGGGCTGGAGGTCTAAATCACAGATAAATTCATAACTTGTGTGGAGATGGCCTCGCCAGTGTAATCCTATTGCCAGCAGCGTGGCACTGTGGCTTCAACATGGTTGAGAGGACTCTCCCCAGCTAGCCATAAATCTGTGACGTTAGCCACGCAGAGACCCACAGGAGGCTCTCTCTACCTTGTTATCTTTAGGTCCCCAATTGTGAGAGCGCTGATTAAAAAAGGTCTTTTTCCTCGTCATTTTGCACTTGTTCCAATTCTCTCGCTCACTCTTATCCACTGCGTAGTGCCTCACATCCTTAAGAGCATCCAATCATTGCCTCACACGGTCACGCACAGCTGAACTACAGTCACACACAGAGACACGCTCACAACATATAGGACAGAGAGAAGAGGGGGCTGCATGATATTTATATTTAGAGAGGTAGTTATTTTGGGGAATTCATCTGCCAGTTGCTGCTTGAAAAAAACAACAATGGATGCGAGAATAGAAGAATGACTTTGATGCAAGATATGTGTACAAGAATATAAAATTATTTTTCATTCTGTTCAATTTATTGTTAATCATGATTATGAAGCCATATGGTTAATATCTCATTGTTATGATTTAAATATAGAAAACAGAACAGCATTGGTCATTAGCAGCACAGTGTATTTTCGTTAACTCTTTGGGGCCGTGTGGACTACGTTGCCTTTTAGGATCTTAACGTGAACGTGGGAGAAAGACTTTACACATTACACATTTTTTTGATACTTATACATGGATTTTCCATCATATATTTTTGAAGAGCATATACAAATTAGAATGTGCCAGAATATAAAACAATGCAAAACAAACAAAAAAAATAATAATTCTGTTTCACTCCTTTCTAACAAATAGTCTGTCATCTAACAAATGCCTTAATGATTTATATTTTCAAAAGAAAACGATTGAAAAAATATAAAAAACAAAACAAAAAGATTTCTAAATTAAATCAAAACAATGTACTACAAATAATATGTGCATGCACTGGCTCTTGCCTTTAACATTTTGTGCAGTACAGGACTGGCGCACTACACAACTCAATGCCAACTACTAAGAGTAGAGTAAATACATTTTATGGCTTTGGCAAATACAATTCCAGTCACAAATGTTATTAACAGTTGGGTTTGATATGATAGAGAACAATGTAATTGTGCATTTTGAAATGGGCTTTTGTGCACAACCCATATGGCTCCCAGCGCTTCTCTTTTTGTACTGCAGTAGAGAACATTTCTTTGCTAGCTCCATCAACAACCCGACTTCCTTTCTGTCTTCTCTCCATCTCTCTCACTCTCTTCCATGAATCCAACTTGGCTTCGAGACCATCCTGGCTCGCTCGGCCAAAGATAGTTCCTCTCTTTTTCTGTGTCCGACTGGCTGCTCTGGTCTAGACCCCAGGGGAAACTCCAGTGCAACTGGCTGGGCATTGCTCCACATGACATGTTCATTTGCAAGACGTGCCCTTCCCCTACTCCCAAAAACAACAGCCCCCTAACCACAGAGCGCACTGGCAGACACCACAAAGACAGAGTGTAGAACGTCTTTTTTCTTTTAGCTGGAAGATGGTGAGGAAAATCATATTGTGATAGCGAAAGGGAAAAAAGAGTGTTGACTGGGTGATTATTTAAAAAAAAATGTAAATGCAGATGCAATTATAAAGACCATCTCGCGATAGGATCACACCACCTGTTACGGCAAGAGTGTGAATTCGGGGGGGGGGGCTCTTCCTCACTTTCCTACCACCTACTTCCGGCTGCCTTCCCCAGGCTACACCCATCTAAATTCCGTCCCTCATTTTGATCTCAAATGCACGCCTGTAATGAAGTTTTGTGTCGGCATCTTGGCCGGTTGTTACGCCATCGCATTGACAAAATATGTCCACAGACAAAGAGACATATAAACTCCTGGCAAAATACTCAGAACTGTTTCTGTGGTAGTTTCTACTAAAGTAGGTGTCAACATATTGCCATGATGATGCACACTCACTGCTGGTAAAATGATTGATATGAAATATATTGTTTGCTTTGAAATTGCTCAAATCCATTGGCCTTTATAGCATTTATGGCGCCTCATAACATTCATGAGTGTTTACAGCTCTCTCACCTGAGGGACAACTTAAGCATTAATATGCCACTGGGGAGGCGTGAGATGTATTTGCCACATATTCCCTCCTCTGCTGTCAAGCAGACCATCCACTATCCCAGTACACCGTGCGAGAGTGTCATGGGGAACGAGAGGGGAGAATGCGTTGTCAAGGTAACTTACTCGAAGCCAGGCCAATTAACAAACAGGGAGGGAGAAGCCAGACAGAAAGAAGTATTGAATGTGTTGGATGCACTTTTACAGCATTGTGGATTTGGCTAAGAGGCGTATGAACTTGCTGTCATAATGTTGTCCAGCGTTTTCAGTCCCGGGTCCACAATGGACAAATCACTGTGTCATTCATCTGTCATTGGACTGGATATGGCCTTTGATTACATCTTACGACCTAGATCAGGCACCGCAGAAACCCCATACATCACACGGTACATCATGAGGGTCTGGAGGACAACCAGGCTGTGTGCGCCTGGCTCCGTCATAAATCATAATGGGCAGGATGAGAATTTATTTTTGCACATAACTTGATGACATTATGACGCAATGCTTAAAATGCGATACTTGATTGTGTTATTCTCAAAAACCTAATCATTCTGTTGCTAATGTCAGCACTACTACTATTTACCATGTTAACTATCTTTGCTTAGCATGTTAAAATGCTGATATTTGCATAGGACTTAACAACGTACAGCCTAAACTGATGGAAATGTCATCAGTTTTTGCAGATTTTAGCCAAATATAAATTGCAAACTGCTAGATGAAAATTCACCATAGTAATTGAATTCTTGCTTCGGGAAAAATGAATGTCTGTATCAAATGTCAGACTAATCCATCAAATGCTGGTTAGGATGGTGGTTAAGTCGGCACCAGGTGGTAGACCAACCCACTGCCCAACAAACAGACATTGCCAGCCCAGAGCGAGGCTGCCATCTTGGCTTAAAGCGTGAGCCTCTCGCTTTATAGAAAAATGGATTCACTTCTCCTAACCACATGAATGGTATATGCAAGTCAGAAATACTGAAATATTTTTGCAGCTGCTCTTTGAGGTGATCACAACAGAAATGAGTAAAACGGTTATTTGCCATCGACAAATAATCATTAAATGCTAATTTGGGTAAATGATAATGGACAATGTTAACATAGAGTATATGAGAATACTTTTCAGGGGGTTGATATTAGACCACAATCAGCTGGAAACGTCACATAAGATGTGAGAGCAAAGTTGACATGGAGCAATGCAATTCTGGGAAAAACGAGAAACATTCTGGATCATAAAGCTGTAGTATAGGTTTATCCCCAAAATATCCAAATGGTTGCCATACAGGAAGTAATCACAATGCTAGCCTATTACTTTTAAAAAAATGTTTCTGTAAACCAGTTGGAGAAATAGCCCAAAGAGCCGGCTACTCCAATGGTGGAGAAAGAAGGAGAAGCCTCGAGAGCTGCAGTAGAGGAGACTTATCTGAATGGACCAACGAAGGCAGGGATATCCTCTATTGCATCCAAACAGGTCCAAGTTGTAGATGAACAAGATTCCAACTATCCCACCTGCTTCAGGGATCAGCACACTTCCTGCAGAGCTTTGTTTTCCTTTTGCATACAAAAACGCAAAGATGACGAGAAAGTGAATTTACCTTCAAATGATCTCCTCTTTTAGCCACTCTCACTTCCTCTCTCTGCTCGCCTCCATGCTTCTTTGGTAATTTGTTCCCCCCCCCACTACCTCACAGGTGTGTCTTATTTAACTCCTCACTTTCCCCACTAACTTTTCCTGTCAGAGTGGTAAAAAGGGCTATTCTGTACTTTATCATTCTTTTTGCTCTAAATTAATGTGTAGAGTAACATGTACAAAAACACATTGCACTCATTATGCACACTACAAAAACAGAACCATGAGGATAGTAAACAATGTCTCGAACACACCAACAAACTGTTTTTAAAGTCATATTCTGTAGAATTTAGGACTGGACAAATTATATGCAAAGCAATAAATTATTAACTTCCTGGCAATATACAAAAAAATGTTGTCAGACAGAGAGGGGAGATAAGAGCCGAGAGTAAAATTTAATCCAAAAAAAAACCAACTCTGTACGGCTAGGTTAGAGCATGTGTGGGATGTATTTATGGAATGGGTTAGAAGTACAAACAAAGCAATTTAAGAAAACAAATAAAGCAAAATGTTTTTGAGAAGTACAGGGATTAAGAAGGGGCATTGTCTCTCTCTCGAGACTGTGACGCTCGTTTACCTTGTTGTTGTTGTTGTAGTAGTTATTCTTTTTTTGTTTGCTCATGTGTAGCAAAACTGCCGCCACCATTAGTTCATTCAGCACGAACACAGACGCCACAGACTGCCGCTAACAATAACACTTTTATTCTTGTGATTGATCACACACACTTCAACACAAATATACAACCCTAGGAAACCGTGTGCCTCCGGTTGCCTGGCTTCTCTGGCACACGAGGTCCAGTTGCTTTTAATCTCACAGTTCAGCAAAACAACATCTTCAGTCCTCCATTTAACAATTCCATTGTAAATTGCCTTTAAAGGGAGAGAATAATTAGACAACGAGCACCAGCTGTGCCAATCAACTTGTCTGGCACTGCTGTCATGAGCCTCCCCCGCACATCTCCCTCCTGTATTTTAATGCCAACCACGCCCACCTGCACATTTTACTTTGTTGTGGTTTGTATATTAAGACGATTATGTGTATATGTGATAAACATTGATGTCATTATCTAAGTAATTAAAGTATTTACAACTCTTCTTAACATATCAGATTTATTCATCTATCTTATTTAGAATATCCTCTTCTATATGTTTACTGTTCATTTCATTGGTGATTCTTGTTTTGGTTTGTTTCTTCTTTCTAAAGAGCAGTAACATCACAATCCAGTTTAAGCCGCAGTATTGTTACTGTAGCAGGCCACATAGTACTAGTGCTACTGTAGTGGTGGTGAAGATTACAACTCCCCTGATCCCACGCCACTTTGCAGAGAGAAATGTGTCAAATAATTTAGTACTAATAATATTTCTTAAGTGTCTTTCTGCAATATTTTACTTTATAAATAACTTGTGTCTGTTCTAATACTATTATCCTTAAGAAACCTAAAATCAGTTTTTACAATTGACCTGCAATTGTATGTTTTTGAATGACCACTGATTTCTGTAATGTTACATTATCATGAAAAAGAAAAAATCTGTAAAATAATACCTGACATGTAAAATTACATTTAGAATCCATACAATTACAATACGTTGCCATTAAAAACAGAATAATAATGTAATCTGATGGTTATGTTTAATTACCTGGAATTGTAATGGCAGACTTTTAAATTACTGCAAATACACAGTATGTTAATTCACAGACACTTCATTGTTTCATGGAAAAAAGGAAACATTCTGTAGAAAAATACAACACATTTCCTGAAAAATGATAGCTGTTTTTTTAGAGTGTATTTTCTGCTTGGAAATGCACATACCCCACTGAGATAAGTAAAGAGAAGGGAAAACTTAAACATATTAGTGAATGGGCCGACCATTAGATAGCTTTAATGCAAACCTGACTATTAGAAAAGCATCCAATTCTGACAAAAAGTTTCACATTAAAATTTAATTGGCAAAGTTATTTTTTATTATCCTGCGCAACATAAGCAATTATTCAACGATATTGTATAAGCAATAAAGTGATGGTTTTCATTAATGTACAGCTCAAGGATGACGGTTAAATCAGCTATGGGACAGCACAGGTCTCTGGTATGAATAATTTGTAGCATTTCATTTCCCAACATCAGGGTTTTGGCTGGTTAAAGCAAACTGTGACGTTTTAAGTGGCCTATTAAATGAGCTAATCTGAGTCCTGTAACAGCCTATTGTACACGCAAACACTACGGACCTGCTGGGAGCCCAAATATTGCATCGACCCACTGGGCTCGATCTCATAGAGAAGTGCTTAGTTGGTGCCTCTCGTGCCATTTCTGTGCTGAAAAAGTGGGACACTCCTCTTTGGTTTTGCCTTTCAAAAGAACCTGATGATTGTCCTGGTGTGGCCGAGGAAGGACGACGTCGTCCCTGCTGACATTGGCAGTGAAAGCAAGAACAGCTGCCTGGTTGGCAATGCTAAGCATATTTAGTATTTGAATACCAAATATGTACATCCTAATGGTACAATACAACAAGAAAAGTTGCATATTATTCTCATGAGTTATATTACATTATTGACTTCCTGCTTGCTAACCTTCTTTAAGTAATTCTATTGTGACAGCTTCAACACCAGGTGCTGGCTATAAATATCACACATGTTAGGGATTTAATAATAAAAGACCTGATGGCCTAATGTAGTTGTTGACTGTCCAGTTGAGAAGAAGAAAAATGCATTATATTGTTAAGTTTTTAGGTTTCTAAGGTCTGATGATTGACAGTGTGCAAATAAATAAAGACTTCCATTATGAATCTTGACTCGTTGGTAACAGTAAGTGAAGCCCTTCAGCACAATAACACTGACATTATATTGCTCTGATGCTCATGATGCCCGGAGGCTCCGTAAGACAGCGAGGCAGGTGCAGCAGCATTAGGCCTGCATAAGAGATCGCATTAATGGCAACTGTAGGGCCCTGAGCTTTTACGCTTCTACAATTTCACATTTAGATTTTAAAGTGGCTGAGCTTACGCTAACCATTTTAGAATGAACACTTCATTTGCCATGTTATATTTTAAACAGTTGAGGGCCTAAATTACATGACTGAAAGCATTATGGACGTCTTTGAGAATTTCTAACAATAAATTTACAGTTCTGCAGAATCGATACCTGATAGCAAAATGATTGGTGTTCCCATGAAACCTTCGCCCTTGACTGGTTTACACACTATGTTATATTGGTTGAAAAACAAATATGAAAAAAAGAAAGAAACTTACTTACTTACTTACAACCTCTCCTGTTCTATCCTCTCTGCACAGCATCCTGCAGTTCAGTTGAAGTTTCAGAGTTTTTATCATGTGACTGTTGGTCTCAGGAGAGCCAATCGTAGCTTTGAAGTTGTGCTGAGGAGCGAAGAACATTTGTCATAGGATCTGGTTAAGGGAAACGGTGTATTTGGGGGGGTAATTTAATTAAATGAGACATTTGGAATGAAGTGTTTCTGATGAAATATCACAATTTTAAGCTCCGATTTGGTTGCTATTTCTGAGGAAAGCAATTCGCTTCTGGCTATGATAAATGGTGTAATTTTGGAGATTTTTTAAAGAAAAAATGCTTTTCAATCCCGCCGGCTGGTTATGGTGTTCAGAGGGTAGCTGTACTGGACTTGTACATGACACTTACTACAGTTGTAACATATAAACCGCTGTGAGCAACATCATGGTCATGATGATAATGTTATTGGCATTGCTCTCAGCAGCTATACTGTAGTATTCAGAAGGAAACTTAGCTTAAACATTTTAGTGTCATTTGGAATACCTTAGAAGACTGAAGTGTAAATACCTTAGAAGACTGAAGTGTAAAACTACTGAAATTCATATTCAACTGTAATGAAGTGGTCATGCCCAATTATGATTTGACAGCAGCAACAACAAGAATGCTCCTGGATTTGTGTGTTGAAGAAAAAGCTGTTTTGAAAATGGTGACTTTTATTATTAAGCAAGACGTTATAGTATATTATTAACTTGCAAAAGCGATTGATAACTACGTGAACGGAAACAAATATGTTACTCATCTACAATGTTTCATAATTTCAGTAAACAGCAGTGAAAGTGACTGCGGAAGGAATGCTCCCTTTCTCTTATTTTCAGCACTATTATTTGAACCTAAACAGGCTTCGCTTTTCTTAACTCTTTAAAGATTAATGAGGTCCTTGGAAAAAGTTTCTCTTGGTGAGGGAGCAGAATCTAATAAGAACAGACCCTGTGCATTAATCACAACATTAATCACTTCTGTACAAATGGATGTTAGTACAGGTGCTTTGTTTTCCATGTGCTGAAGGCGCCACATTTCCATGAGTTCAATCACTATGTGGAAAAATATATTTTTCTGTTCGTGTTCATTTTTAATAACTTTTCATTTCGCATCCTTTATGTGGGTTAGAGTTTTAAGATGACGTTCAGGGTCACTTTTAAAAGTAGAGACTCAGGCAGTGCTAATGCATTTTCTTTCTTTGACAACTCGGGGTGATTCATATGCTATAAACTATCTGTCTTTACATCATGCCAAAATGAGATGAAAACATATATTAATCAGGTGTAGTTTTTGGAAATTAAGTGCTTTAAGGGATCAAGACACAGTGTATTGTGACACAGCAAATAAATGGCTCAGGGACTCACATCACACACACACACATGCCTTCAGGTTTTACAGAATGGACTGTATAAACATGTTAATATTTCCAACGTATCCACTGACAGACGGCATACTTACACCATGGTAAGACATGTGTGTGTCTGCACCGCAATTCACAAACAATTTTCCCAGTTGGGATGATCACTGAGGGATGGCAGATAGGGAGCCAGGGAAGGAGATGGAGGGACGTATTCCTGTATTGCTGTAGGTTGGCTTGACCTGGCACAGAGAGGCTCTCTGAGTGGGATCAAATAATATTTCCACTCCCTCAGGGGTTAGACAGGGTCCCTGAACGCACCTGGCTTTTATCTCAAGCCACTCTCCAAGGCTCCGAGCCTTATCTACAAGGGTCGAGGGATGAAAGGGACGCGACGTGAGATCGAGGCATCCGACATATGTTGTCTGTATGTTGGTGATAGTAGTTTACGAGGGAATTTGCTTCCCAATAGCTTTGTTTGAAGGTTAGGAAGAGGGCCATGTGTTCATTTATCCATGCACATGAATGCAAAGAGAGAGGGAAAGAGATAATCAAGGAAACGTGGGTAGATATCTTGAGGGTGCATGATTGTGTCATGAAATACATGCATACGGTACACACTCCTGGCACACACACACGCACATCTCTACACATACACACACACACACACACACTTCACTTCAATGATTAGCTGCATATTATCTGAGGTCTTGAGCTACAACGGTCAGATGAAGATATTTTTGTTGGGTTTGTGTTGGAAAATAAATACAATTTTGGAAATAATTGCTTACTTGCTTTTGCCTTTCAGTACTAAATTTATATAGATATACTGTACATTGAGTAAGAGATTAGAGGCACCAGTAATGAGAAAACATGGCCATGACTCTTAAATAGCTTAGCTTAGCATATCTGAAATAGCTCCAAAACTCGAATCCCCCTGAAATCACCAATTTGCTTTCCGTAAATGTTTCTCTAGGTTAAGAAAAACAAGAGACACAATCTAAAAAAAAGGTTCTAGAGGTGTTGATCGGCACAATTTGGAACTTTAGCTAGGGTCAGGGTATTTCCCCATGCCTCTAGTCTTTATTTAAGGCTAGGCCAAACATATCCTGATTACTCTGTTCTTAATGTATTAGCGTAGGACGATCTTTTCATCTCACCCTCGGAAAGAGTGTTAAACTAAAATGTTAAGCTACTCTCCTTAAAGAATCGCTCCTTGGCTCTCAGTCCGGTTCAAATGGATCTCAGGATATCGAGCCAGCAGTGCATCAACCTCCAACACACACACACACACACACAACCCTGCACACACAGCTGAAAAGAATGACTAGAGTCTATGTGGGAGTCATGGAGGTGGTCGCCCTCATTTGGACTCCTCACTACTGACCGCAATTGGACAGTTGGAGTTCGAGAGGCCGTCTTGGCCGTCTCATTACCCTGCAACCAGACATGTGAGGGAGCATCACGAGTCCTCACCTCCCTGTCTCTGTCAGCGTATCTCCTGCACCCTGTCCTCTCACAAATGGCCCGGAGGTTTAAAGCTCCCTGCACAGCCTCTTCCTGTGGTCTTTGTTAAACATCCAGCAAATCCCAGGCGCTGCATTTCTCTGCATGTGAAAGAGGCTGTGGTAGATTGCATTTGCCTAAGCCTACCACTAAATTATGCCAGTGTTTAAAGAAGCCCTAGGTAGTGTGGAGAGGCAATTCAGTCTGACTAAATGTAGGTTGCCATGATATGTGAAGATGTGCTTTGTGGAGCCGAAAAAAGATTTAATGAGTCCTTTACCTCGGCTCTGAATAAATCACCCTCAAAGTGTCAAAGACCACTTGTGTTTTATCCCAGGCCTGTGTGACGGGGACTTAGACACTCTATGGATTTGCAGGGCCAAATTTTGGATGAGGAACAGCAAGGGCATTTCAAATGGAGAGCCATCTAACGCCATTGGTGAAAGGCAGCCTCAAAGGAGCAGTCTGGCTGTACCATCAGCCCCAAAGAACTGGGCCAAAACTAAAATGTTGGCATTGCAAAGCATTCAGGGAGCTGCCCAGATGAGAATGATCTGGTTAGTCAAACACCGGAAAAGAGATGTCTATAGCTTTGTCCAAAGGGCCTATTAAGGGCTTTAACTTGGTTTTGACATTTTAGATGACTCAGTTTTCAGTGATCTACTCCTTTGCATTAAAGCCTTTGCATTAGAACCATTCTTTCTATTTTTTTACTTTCATCTGCACTCCTGTCCACTTTGGCCTTGTCCACACCATCCTCCCTTGTAATCTGCCAGTCTGCTCCATTCTCAGTGTCCTTACTGAGCAGCATGGCACCAGAGCCTGTGGGACAGAACCATCTGTCAGCTACCAAGAGGGGACAGCTAGACACGCTACAACCATTAGAGCAATGGATTTCCACTGTTCCCCGTCTCAGGACTAAAACTTCATCCTTGCATGCCCTGCGCACTTTCACTTTGTTGCATTGTTAAACTGAAATATGACATTCCGCTTGCAGGTTGTTGCATGCTCCCAAGGTAACTCACACAGCCTGTCACTTTGCGCTAATTCATTAATGTTCCAAGGGTGTTCTTCATTTTACCTTATTGTGGTATTTGTTGTGCTTGTTTTATGACTTTGCTTGTCAATCCTAGTCCTTTACACTCTCCATCTCCCTGTGCTCTCACTTGAAATGATCTTACTGCAGCGTTAAAACCGCCTGAGGCCTTTTCCACTGGGCACTTTCTTTGTTTCCATCAGGGCCCAGGCACTGACCAGCAGTTGGACGGCAAAGGACTTATTGTAATTCTTAGTATTAGCATTATTGTTCTGTCTTTGAGCTAAAAAACAACAACAAAAAAACAGGTGCTTGGGCTCATGAAAGTTGGCACAGACTTGGTGAAAAGAGATATCTGATATGAGTCTCATGCTCGCGTGTGACAAAATAACTCAACAGCGCCCCCTTTGTAAAAGCCTCTGCCATAAAATTTCACATAGATTTATTAAATAAGATAGGCTTTTGTAATGTCTCCAGATGTAATTACAGTATCCCAAATGTTGCCAACAATGTTCAAACCAAGAGAAATCTGTAGTTTTATTCAAGAGAACGGTGCATTTCATTTGGGACTCTAGTTTCTCTAACTTCTGCGGAAACACCAGAAACACCAGAAAAATCTGATGATGTCAGCGAGTGATGAAGTTGGCTAGCCATTCTATTGGTTATTATTGTTTCAATGTTCTCTTGTGATGCATTCTTTTCTGCCACACAGCATTATTCTTTCATTATTAGCATGCTATTTTGCAACACTGTAATCCAGTAGAGATTTAATTCATTGATATGATATTTTAATATCGATCCAGTTCACTGTGATGTGCTACTATGATAAGGGGCTCATGTCAGATGCCAAGGTATCATTAGTTAATGACGCAGGATGCACCTTAGTTGATTTTATATAAATTCGGCGAATTATCTTTAACCAACTGACACAGACTGCAGAGCAGTCCATTTGTTTCAGCGGTGACGTCACAGTACTGGCGATCGTTTCGTGCAGTGATCCCATAAAGGCAAAAGCACCACAATAATAACCGCTTGTTACAGAAGATGTAGCCAAAAATCACACAGATTAAAAAAAAAGTATGCATGAAAAGTCTATTGCTTCATGTTCCTGCTGCGTCACTATTGAAAAGTCACAGTGGAGCTATTTGCATTGCTCTTGATTTCAACTCAGCAATATTAAACTTTCAAGACTCGCGGATCTGAGCACTAGAACACACTTTTCTCCCAGCGTTGTCAGGAACATGCAATAGTGTGTCCCGTCTTTCTTGTAAATATCAAGCAAAAAGACAGCACTGACAAGAGTTTCCTGGTGGACACAGCCTCAGTCGAGTTGAAATTTGTTATCTCTTCCTTCAACTAATGTCCGACCTTGAGGGTCTCTCCTTAGGTCACTGGTGACACACCAGTACCACAACTTAATTACCCACGAACCTCAGTGAAAAATAACCAGGAGGCACTCTAATTGCTGTGACTCAACTGCCAGAAGTAATGTGAAAACCCTCTCCTTGCCTTTGCTCTGTCACCATGCATTTCGTCCTTGGGGCTGGCTTCTCTATTTTCTTCCTCCTCTGACCTCTCTCTCTCTCATCCCTCTCACTCCCTTGAGAAAGTTCCAGTTGGTGGCCTTTCTCCAGGGTTAGGGATGGCAGCTCCAAAGGCAGACTCATCCACACTTAATTACCCACAAGCCCATTGGAGGGCAAATGTAGAGAGACTGAGGCATGCGCAGGATCATCTCTTGCCTCTTGTTCTTCCATTCTACCACCGCTGACTGGACTATCAAAGCCTGTCCACTGTGACTATTTTCACCATGTTACATAACAAAACCATTTTGTCGAAATCCACTTTGGAAGAGGATTGTTATTAGCATAAATATCGCTCAAAGTTTATACAATTTTAATGAAATAATCACTTTGAATTGACATTTCCCCCTTGGTTATTTCAGTGCAACATGACTTCAAACCCACAGAACTGTTCCTCTTATATTTTCAGACAGACCAGCGGGGCCTTTGATTGGTCACAGTTAGGCTTCAATGCTTCTGAGTAACAGAGTTTGTCACGCCCAACACCCAGAGTGGTATTATGAAAACATGGGATTGCGAGTACACTGCAAATCAAAAAAAGTTGTTCTCATCCACAGATGCCCTTGAAGAAAGCGTGTATGCAACATATGAGACTCTGAGATCAATTTGAAAATTTATTTTCATATAAAAAGACACTATGAAAACATTAGAGGACTACTTTGTACAATCTTATGTATAAAAAGAACAAAATGAGAGAAAAGGAAAAGGAGGGGTTTTCAGTAATAAATCAAGTGGAATGTTGGATGGTTGTAGCAGTCGGTTAAAAGCTAAGCATCGAAAGGTTGAAGGGTGGAGGTGAAGGTGAGGAAAGTAGGTTTTGGAGCTGGCATCCACCTGAAGTTGGAAAATTGGGGCTTGCATGTATATCATATTTATTTTATGGGCCGTTTAGTGTGGCATTGAAACACACAAAGGAAAACAATTGGCATTCACGTCACACCAGTTTAACAGAGAAAAAACATTGTAAGCTGATCCTTAGTTGTGGTGATCAGTCAAACATGTCAATCTCCTGAAGATGACAACTTAAAAGCTGAGCCCTCATTGAGGAGAAACCTGTCGCACTGTTCATATCTAATCAGCAAAATATGGAAAAGCTCACCATTGGAAGAGGTAAATTACCACATCTCATACTGCGCTGAAATCAAACATTTCTTTCTTTCTCATTCTTTTTTTTTTTTTTAAATCCCATTTAGAAGTTACCATGGGAACAAGGCTGTGTAGAGAATTCGTATAGAGCTCTCTCTCTAATGTTCAGTTTTATATATCAAAAAACTTTTATTTTTTCTGTGTAAAGGTCAAATCTGTTTCCCCTGAGACTGATGTTTTCTACTGCTATAGATTAACACCCATTGACTGAGACGTTGCACTGTGACAGGCCGCAAGCTTTTTTTTTTTTTTTCTGTTTGGACACACCGTACATTGGATCTGGATCCCCAGCCTCACTGAAGGTCAGGTGAATGTGACCTTATCTCTGAAACCTGGGGGCCGAACCTAACTGGCTCCTCTGAGAGAGTGCGGGCTGTAGGTTCTATCAGCTGATTAGCTTGAAAGGTTAGGAGGGCTGCACTCTTGTCTCACCATCTGCGCCGTGCTGCACTACTACCACATTAGGGATCTTTAAACAGATGGTTTGAGGGCTGCATTGGAAAATGTCAGGACAAATAGCCATCCCCGGATAATTACTGTTTTGAGCACTCCCCTTCTTAATCTGCATCTCTTCCTGCCTCTAGCTTTCTCGTTTTATATTTTGGGATCTTTTTTCCTTGGCTACCATCCTCTCTTGCACTTTCTTCTCCCTAAATTGTCTCTCATCTCTTTCTCCTGACTGCTAGATTAACGGGCGCCGCTTTGAACATAGACAGAAAAGTTATCGAGCCATCTATTGAATTCATCCTGCACTCTGACACTTTCTCTCTGTCAGTGTGAGGAGGACTGATGTGCTAATGTAGCAACAGCAGGAAACTGGTTGTCCTCTTGTAGCGACTAAAGCACGGCTGTAGAATGTCAAGTAGGAAGCAGGACCACCGGATGTTTTTGTCTTTTTTTTCTGTTTCGTCTTCAGTCTGCCACCTTGTAGCCTCATAACCTCTGTGTCTCCATCTCTGTCTTTCTATTTCAGTCTCTCTTTCTGCAGCTTCCGTGCTCACAAATGCAGGTTACAATCACACGGACAGGGATACATGTGAAGGAGGAATTATACATCTGGCATCACTGCTAACATTTCGATTTCTTGCCTCCTGGTAGCATGACGATTGGTGGGCAGCAGGAGAAGGAGAAACGAGAAAGAGGTGATAGACGGAAGCAAAGGAAAGCATGTTTATCTTTAAATCCATAATGGGGTTCTTAGGGAAAGAATAGAATTTGGCTCGGGTGGTATCAACTTTCATAAATATTGGCTTGAAAAACCTCCTCAGGTCACAACAAGCAAACATAATCTCAAAAAACTCAAAAAAAAGGAGCAATTTAGCCCCTAAAACAGCAGGAGCCTTCGTTTTTGCGGAGCACAGAGCACGGATTTCATTTGGGCTGAAAATGACTGAGATATTCTCCTTTTTTGCTGTGATTGGTGATGGATGAAATGGATTCAGATGCTGCAATCTTTAAAGGCTTTTATCTCCAAGCACTGGGGGAAAAGGAGATGCAAGAATCTGCATGACGATCACTATCCTTCTCGTCCCTCGTGGTTGGATAATATGCGGCACACATTACCTCAAAACGTAAGCTCACATTTATGTGCTGTGTGTGTCCTAAATCTTTTTTTTTTTTCTTCAAAGTTCCACATGGGTTAATTCTCACAGGAAATGAAAAGAAAGACAAAAATAATGAAAAAGGCAGCAGAAGCAGAAATCTACCAGTCTGAAAATAAATCAATTCTTCTTGAACAGTTGTTTCATTCATATAATTTTTTCATTAAAAGTTTCAAACCATAGAAGATGACTTTTTTTTTTTTTTTTTTACTAAACCATAGAAAATACACATAAAGAGTTGACACAGAGAATGTAAGAGGAATGGGGTTGTTGAACTGGAACCTGAAAAAAGCAAAGAGGATGGCACATATCAATGAGCAGCTCTTCCGTTGTCCCCCACCCCCTAAAAACAACTTAAATAAAAAAGGAAAAACAGAATAAGAGATAGAATGCTTCCATCATCCATTAGAAGGGAAAAGGAACTAAATGAAAGCAGGGTGCCTAGGGGGGCTACCAGTGTGAGAAACCTCAGTGAGATGTTTTTTCCCCTTGCTATAAAAAGAACTTAACGGTGCAGAAATATTCTTTTTCTTTTTCCCCCCAAAAATCATCAAACAATTGAAGGAGATTTTCTTTTTTCTCCAGAATAAAATCAAGACATTTTTCTCAGAAATAAGTTTTTCATAGTTTTCTTAAGTTCATTTAAAAATTTCCCTCAGTCCCAGACGTGCCACGCCCCTGTTCTTTCTTCTCAATAGTCTTTGCGAAAATATAGGGTAGAACAGTCTTCTTTCCATGTCTGTCCGCTTCGTCAGTAAACAAACAGTATGGGATCCGACAGAGCACATTGCAGGAGACGGGGAGCAGTGTGTTGTGAGATCTTTGCGAGAAATCATGTACTTATGTATAGCTTTTCAAATGTTTGTCTCTGCATGAGCATGTGTGTATTCAAGTGAATGCGTGTACGTGTGTGTGTGTGTGTGTGTGTGTGTGTCTTCACACTTCAGTCTGGAAGTCTCCCTCAGACGAGTCAGGCGTGTTAGCGGAGGAGGAGTCCCAGTTCTTATTGTGCAGCTCCATCCGGTCCTTCTGCTCCCCAGGCACGATGGACAGCTCGGGGGTCATGGTCTTGAAGCTGTCCCACGAGCTCTGGTCCTCCGGGGTTGACTTGTCCTGATGGAGGAGGAGGACAAGGAAAAGGGCCATGTATGCAAAAAAAAATAGCCGGCATATGAAGACATCGCGGAAATATAACAAAGACAGTGTACAAGTTCTGGTTTAATACAACCTGGGTCTTATTCTGATGGGTTTGGACACGATCTTGATCTGTTCTAATAACAGTGGTGACATCGTTGAAGCGATGTCCGCCAGAGCAAGAAACACGAGAATTTAGATTAGCCAAATTTATTTGGAAGACAAAATGAAGACGAACGGGCCGACTTCAGGCCAGATTACCAACCGAAGAGAGCAACTTTCTAGGGGCCTAATCAGATTCTGCACATCAACCAGAGATCCAAGTGTGTTATGATAGTAACGGCTAATGTAGGGTTGAGCAGCTAGCGGGCGACGTAGGTCAGGTAACCTCACCTCTTTCTAACTTCTTGCCTCCAGATTTTTTTTTCTTCAATCCTGCAGTCTTCATCACTTCCCTCGGGATTCACAAAACACTTTACAAATGCAGCACTAATCCCTGGAAACTAAATTTGATGTGTTAATGTCTGAGTTCACCTTTAAATATGTCCAGTTGGTATTATACTTAGTGCATATTGTAAATTAAATTAACTTTCAATCAAATTATGACCACATTACCTTTGGAACCAGGAGGCGGAGAATATCTGGCCCACACTTTTTTTTATCCTGGGGCACCCTGGTAGGTGACTATGTCCCTGACTTCCTACCTCAATCTTGACCTACTGTATTTACCGTAGCTGTGTAAACACAGTTTTTCTGTGCAATGATGGATTAATAGAGGAATTTTGCCTCCACTTACTTTTGGTTTAATCTCCAAATAAAGTGGATTCAATGATCCCACTGAACTGTTTGCTTGTTTCCAAAATGACTGCATGTGTTTCTTGGCATGTCGGACTGCAGCAATGCCATTCCCAAATATCAGCAATTGAGTTTGGTGGGGACAGTGTTAGCAATACGGATGCAAATGATGGCCATTGAAAGGAGACCCAAATTGTAATAAACTGGAATTGTCCTTTAAATGAAGTACTTGGAAACCATTTCTTCGGCCAGTACACAGATTTACAGATGGAGTCATTCAAATATGCATTTACAGAAGCTTAATTTGATCCTTAACCTTTGCAAATATCAACAAACATACACACAGAGATGCACAAAGAGGCAAACCACCCAGGGCCATTTTTTAGAAGAGATTCAACCTCACACACATTAGAAAGCAGGACCATACACACCTGTAGTTTAAGGCACATTTCCATCTTTCTATCATCAAAAACTACTTTTGTATACAGAAACGATACCTGTCCTCCTTTATCTCCCACCTCTCCCAATCAGTGATTTTTCAGACTGATAAAAGCATGAAAACCTCCGAGGCTGGGGTCTGTGATCTCTGCATGTGGTCCGCAGATGTGCCCACCATGCATGTAAAATGCATGTTGGGGGATTAGTTAAAAACGGAATAAGAGGTATGAATCAGATAAGGGCCATTATTCAAATCAGACTCATTATCTCGCGGAGATAATGATTTCACAGATACGAGCTGGGAAAGACGTGAGGGATCGCTGGCCCAGATGACTCTTGGTGGAAACCTGACAAGGCAGACTACCACAACCTTTGGACTACATGGAGCTGAATATTCACATTAAGAAGAGGAATATTCACAGAGCATATCTTCCAGTTTGCACATCTGAAATGGGTGCTCTATGTTGGTACATAGCCTACGTAATCCATTCAAGCAACTCAGCTATCCCCGTCTTTCATTTTGTCTTCTTTTTCCACAATCCCACCTTCCCTTCATCACCTTAACTCTCATGTATTTCACTTTGAGCTATTCACCCCCTCAATCCCTGTCTCTCTCTTCAACACATCCACACACACACACACACACACACACACACACACACACACACATGCATGCACACATGTCTGTGATCTGCAGTAACACAACACTCCCTTCCTCCCTTGCAGTGTGATGATCGTCGCCGGAGCGCTAGGGGGCAATATCTGCCTGATTATCATCCTCCCTGCGTCACAGCCTTGACAGTTGGTAAAATGAATACAAAAGGCATAATCTGGGAGCCAATTTGCATGCTAAATGCTGGCGAAGGAACATTTTGTAATGCAGGAGTGTGGGTAATTTTGCAGTTAAGCCCAACTTTATCCCTGGGAGACTAGGCTAACGCGATTGTGCTGCTACCGCGTGTCTATCCGTTCCCTTTCGCCATCTCTGCCTGCCTCCACTCCCTCGTTGCCCCAAAGCCCCATCTCATCCCACTCCTTCTCCCCCTTCACTCTGCCAGAAACCCCTCTACTTACACTCGACGAGTTCTTTTCACCTCCGGCAGACGAAATGCTCCATCGCTTTTCCCTCTGTGGTGATGAAATGGGAGGGAGAAGACGAGGGGATGACGAGAGAGACAGAGAAAAAAAGAAATAGAGAGAAGAAGAGGGGGGATCACAGTCACTGACAACTCTGCCTTGAAACAATAGCATTGTTCCCACACCTTCAGCAGGTGAGCAGGCAGTTGTTGCTTTGTGCTTACATCTTACCCTTCTTTCTCTCCATCTCTCAATCCCCCTAACCAGCTCTCATGACAAAATATATGAACAGAAACAAGTGCTCCAGCACGCATACGTGAGCCTGGTTATGCACACAAAATCAAACTGTGTTGGAACAGGCAAAGGCATTTTTTAACGTCCTCACCATAGACTGTATGGAACAAAGCAAGGGCTATGCATGCACCACTAATAGCAACTACAACTATCGTAAAAAGGGTAAAAGAAAGGACAGCATGTGAGCGTATGAGTAATCTGATTCTAAAAGCCGTAAGCTGAGCAGTGCTGGAGGCTTTGGAGCTCATGTTTTCTAAATAATGTTGAACGAGGATAACAAATATGGTTATTAGTGCACGGAAAGGCTATCTACACTATCTACATTATTGATTTTTTTTAATACTGTATGTGTTAACGCATAAAATAGTTAATGCTAGGCTATAAAGTGGACATTGCTGACTCTATATGTTCTGCCTCTGGCTCAAACACAAACATTACTCGCCCTGCTGTACCCATGCAGTGTTATGAGGTTTTTTTTATGTTCCTGTCAGCAAAGTGGCTGTTTTTGTGGTCTGATGTTTTTTTTGTCCGACGTGTACAGGTGTTCTGAAGTAACAGGTGTTATTTTAGTTGGCTGGCCAGGGTGTGAGCTTATGATGGGTCCAACAGCACCAGCGCAAAAAAACAGAAAAGTCCTGCAGTGTTTGGTAAAGCCGCTCTCTCTCTCTCTGGCCTGCTGCTCTAAACAGTTACGTGTGTTTCATGAGATGTTTCTTTTGAGGGAGCAGGGGTGCCAGTCGTGTCATTTGTACTTTCTATGTCTGTCAGAAGTTTGGGCAGAAATGGAT
The DNA here is from genome assembly GCF_004355925.1 of Anarrhichthys ocellatus. Taxonomy (NCBI): domain Eukaryota; kingdom Metazoa; phylum Chordata; class Actinopteri; order Perciformes; family Anarhichadidae; genus Anarrhichthys; species Anarrhichthys ocellatus. Next base: position 4,371,470 of record NW_022280044.1, on the reverse strand, counting down.
TGCATTCAGTGGCTCCAACAACTTCACGAATATTGACTTTATTGACTTGTGCTTTTGTCCCCCAGCTGCAAGTATTCCAGTTAGTTGTAAAGTCTCTACCTAAATAATACACAAAATTGCCAATCATTCTATCTCGGAGAGTTGTTTCTGTGCGTGTAAGGGACTGTCTACAGTAAATGGGTAAGACACAAAGACACACTTTTTGGTGTTGGTGTGTTAGATTGAAGATTCACCCACTTTGAGATTAAAGAAGTTTCTAGGCTTCAACACATTGCCTTAGGGTGTTATGATTTACCGCCCTATGTGACATGCTCATTAGCTGGCTTTATCCTACATGTTGAACATGCATAGGAAATTTGGATTTGCAATTGATATACAACATTTTGATTATTTTTGTTGGCATATTGTCAGTGGCATCAGTGGTATATTTTAAGTGCAATACTTGAGGAAATGAATTTACTCAACGGTACTACAAATTTATGGGACTGGCAATATTTTTACTCGGCTAGATTTATCTGGCAGCTTAAGTTTGTTGCTTTACAGATTAAACTGTAGATCCTAAAATAAACTAATGTAGTTTATTCACCAATTGTTTCTCTCTCTCTGTTTTCCTTGCCATTAATTGTTTCTTTTAGTTTCTCTCTTTCACTTGCTTCCCATTCCCGTCCCCAACCATATGCAGCATTTGTAAATTTCTACACCATGTAACAAGCTTCTGAAAAAGCCAAGTTGTGCCTACTGTATGAACATTATCCGCCATCTGTAATAGGCTGAATTTATAGCTGCCAGACTTTTTCCTGGTCAATTTTAATCACCATAATAAGCACCTTATTATTTCTGCTTTATCAGCATTCAACACATTTAACGTGATTCAAATAATTAACCCCTAAAAGCACTGCTTGTGCATTATCATAGGTTTTCAATCACTGATTCTGTATCTAATCAACGTCAGTTGTTTGATTTTGAACAACTCACCAACAGTACTCCACTGAGGATATACGTTGAGAGGTATCATACGGTTGCATTAAAATACTTGCCATTATAGTTTTAGTGGCACAGCAGAGCAAACGGAGCTAATGTGGCTGTAAGCACCACAAGACCCCCAAACACAATGTCCATCACTGGTTAAAGGTGTAACAGTCTCAAATTTTGAAATTTTTGTGTAAACGGCCAACATTTGAAGTTTCAGGCAAGCTGCGCGATTTTCGGAGAGAAAATGCGACAAGCTGCAAGCATGAAACAGCTAAGTGAAGGGGAATTTGTAGGGATAGTTCATGCTAGAAAAATATGCTTTTGCACAAACTTCTAAAGCCAGCTCAAGAAGCCTCTGCTACAGTGCTGGTAGACGAGGCCCACTCACTGCCACTCACAGTCCCCCTTATTTGGACCGTGGAATGGAAATTGTGTCTGGATGTGTGTGAGCAATGTGGCGGGCTGTCTTTGGGAGATGATGGGGGAGGACAGGTGGTTGCGGGTAAGTGGGTTAACTTTACCTTTGTTGACTTGGATGCCCATGGCTCTGCTGACTGTCGGGCTACATTCAAACTGGGACATGACAACAAGCATGCAACACAAGGCCCAGTCAGCCAACAAAGGACATAAAACAGGAAACAAAAACAAAAACATAAATCAATAAAAAATGTGGCAGTAAGGCAAAGAAAAAACATACACTGAGTGGGAGGCTCACATGAAACAAACTTAAAATCACATTTATACACGAAGAAAATGAAAGCAACATCAAACAACGCACGGGTAGACAGAGTGGATACCAGAACATGACTGTGGCTTGTTGACTGTGGGCTTTGGGTCCTTGAACAAGAACTGGACTATTTCAAGGTTTTTTGTGTGTTTATTTTATCATATTGCCAAAATAATGATGCATATAGCCCCAGCATAATTCATTAGGGGGGCACAAAATAGACTAAATGGGCAGAGTGGTCTTTAGGACCATTTATCTGTAATCTTGGAAGGAATCTGTGTCACAAATAATAAGGCCCTTCAAAGGAGCCAAATCTGGAGAATGTAGGGCAAATAAATTCCATTAGTGCAACACATTGCAAACAAACGAGCAATCAGACACACAGGCTTGGTTTGCTGCTATCCCGGCCTGTGCGAGGCCAGTGCTCCTATAGTGAAAACAGTTCCAGCTAGCAATTGGCCATTTTCACCTCCCTTTAATTGGCCCAAGGGCACTAAATGAGCTAAATCAGTATTGTGCCTCTTGGTGCACAAAGCCAGTGTTAGGCTTGTTCCGCCTGGGCTAACCGTCCCCTCATTAGGGGCCACTGATAGAGCCAGTGTGCCGTAGCTACACTCTGCCAGCCCTCAGTTTTCATGGGCAATTTGTGTGGAAGGATGAAAATAGTTGATGAGTTTATACTCGGCAAGGAGAAGGGGGCAAGGAAATAATTAAAAACAAACTAATGAGAGGAATTAATTATTCAATTAATGCCTCAAACGTGCCACCGAGGGCTGAGTTTAGAGGGGGAAATGGGAAAACGAGGGAGACAGCAATAGAGAAAATGTCAAGCCGTGAGGATAAATAGAGGGGAGAATGAGATATGAAGTGGAGGAAGAGGGGAGGACTTGCTTTATTGCTGGGATGTGAAATTGAAATTAGCTCAATGCCAGTAAATTAACTATCAAGACCTACAGGGTTTGCAAATGCACGCAAATTGCCCTCATTGAATCAACAAAAATGGAGCCTTTGTCATTTAAAATTATACATCTTCATTTTACAAGACACATCCCCAAAGCATTACCTTACAATTCCCTTTAGTGGACTAAATACATGCTGGAATATCAATACCAGCCACTAATGTCAAGAATTTAGTGCCACTAACCTCAGGTCTCACCTCTCTTTTATGATGCGGGCTAATGGAGAAACCCTCTTAGACCAATCCAAGAATATACTTCCATATGTAGCCTAATAGACGTGGATTTCATCACGGAATTCAAACACACGCCTCAAGCACAAATGAATATTTCACAATCAAAAATTTGCTCACTGTCCCCGCTCTGATCTAGCATGAGTGAAATCACAACAAAGTAGAGCACTTGTTTTCTTTGTCTTTTTCTCCATCCCACTGCGTTCCGCACAACTCCTCGCTGTCTATCTGGAGAGGGAAGCCAAAGCACGCTTCATTTAATCAAGAACACAGCAGACGACGGGATGGAAATATATCCCATTTGATAGCTAAAAAATGCATCAGCCTGGCTATTACGCAGTGCAAACTCCCTCTCTGTCTCTCGCTCTCTCTCTCTCTCTCTCACACACACACACACACAAACTCACACCGTCCATCTAACACACAGTGAGGAACAACACTGCATCACTGGGCACCACATGCAAATTTGTCTTATGACCTCCTGAACCCTGCGGAGAGGATGGAAAACTACAGGCTAACTCCACAGTGACGGAGGCCAAGAAGCTGTTTTGAATCTAAACATTAGCGCAACAAAGTATTACTAATACATAGTGTGTTACATAAACACAGTAAACACTTTATCTCTCAGTAAACCCCACTGACTCCATTTGTCTCCTGTCTCCATTATGAGAGACACAATGAGAATGGACTCTATCCCCCCGCAAGCCACATTGCCCCTGCCTGAGCATCCACTGCACTTAAAAGAGAGTCGGATTTGGATTTCTTTTTATCATTAGCACGTAATGTGAAGCCCACTTTCTATCCACTTCAACAGAGAAGAATAAAAGTGTATATATGTGTATAGTTTTATACACATACACTTGTATTATATTATTGTTATATATATTCTTACTGGGAGAAGAAGCGATGGTTTATCAGAAAGCCATTTTACAGGGTCGATTATAAAGGTCATGCATGTTTTAAAAAAAAAAAACAGAATTTATTTTCAGACAACAGGAATAGCTCGGCTAGCCTCAGCAGCCGAATAGAAAAGACAGACAAGGTGATTTTGAACATGGAGGTTAATGCGGAGTCCTGTAATATGGTGTCTACCTCCCCCTCTTTTCTGGTCATGTCTTTCGCCCTCATTTCCATCTATAAAGAGTAACACTTTAGTCATCACTAACAGCTTCCAGCTATCAGTGTGATATAAGGGATTACCAGTTGCTGGGCAGTATGGAGTTAACAAAAGTGTGAGTAGGTGGTATGGAGAGGCAAGAAAAGACAAGAACAGCAGAAATCAAGAGATTGAAAGTTGTGGATTCTATCTGTAATGACACATGTAATGCACAAGACCACTTTAAGCCCACTGCACTTGAAAAGAAAGAAAAAAACAAAAAGTGTGAAGGGGACATTTTCTGATATCCACTCATCTCCTCAACACAGAGATCCTACCTTTCCAGAGAAGTAAAATTGATCAGGTCTCTTCTGACCGCATACGTATTTGTGATATTTCTTACAGTGTCTCATTGGCACACATACAAAGTGCATCATGTTTGGCTCGTTTGAGTGCCAATGAGCTAGTTTATGGATAGAGTATCGTGGTTTATGAGGTGATTATGAATCGTTTTGGATGGGTCATTGTCTTTATGAACTGATTTATCGCGTGGTTGTGTTGTTTGGTCATAAGGTTTAATCCAGGCACTGAAATGGGCACGAGGACTGCATGGATTATCACACCACACACAGTGACGCTACAGGAATGGAAACACAACCCCAAACAGCAAAACCACAGCAACAACAAAAAAACGAGTTTATGTTTTTCGTCTTTCATCATTGAAGACGAAGCCAGTCATCAGACCACCTTACAAATCTATCTGATTATAGTGATTCCAGATTATGTATTTCAATTTGTATAGGAGTTGATGGAGGAAGAGGAATGCAGACGCACAGGGGATACAAGCTGTGATGCACCGCACTACCACACCACTAGGGGACCACCTAATATTTAGGCTCATCAAATACAGTCACTTCACTAGGAGACAACGCTGATGGGTCGTGGATGTTAGGCTACATGGAGTAAGCTCATAGTTTGACAATGTCTGTGTGACTCTAACTACACATATTTATCGCCTTGAAAAAGGCTTTCCAGTGTCTAAAATAGGCTACTTGAGCGGGTAATGCTATAAGTATAAAGTACATTCCTCTAATTGACTGTTCGCTTATCTCCTAACATCTTAATCACTGTTAAGTAGCGCCTGTCAAGCTTTTTCTATCTAGCACTACACACACGAACCTTTTACAAAGGGGGCTGATTTACCTGGTTTCACAGTTTATTTTCACACAGTATTATACTATTTATTTCGCCTTCATTGACAAAATAATTGACAGATTAATCATCAATGTAAATAATCATTAGGTGCAGCCTTAGATTGATGCAGGAAATGACAGTAGTAAATGTCAGAGTGGGGTGTAACCAGAACCAATGAACGCATTAATTCTCCACAAAGTGCTGCTGAAGTCTTGAAACAAGACTGCTGAGCACCACAACTTCTAACAGCGTAAACAGGGTTGGCTTCTTTTTCCTTAACAATATCTAGTCATTCATAAATGACTGGAAAATTTGATGTGTTTGTTGTGGGCATCAGCAGTGGCGTTCCCAACCTGTCCCGAGGTGTGGCGTTCACCCTCTAGCACTGAGAGCATGTTCTTTTTTTAATGGCACAATAGTAAAGGCTTAAAGGATGAAGACCTACTGATGTGGTTTCAAACTTGTCTCAGGTAATGTTGGCTTTAATAAGGAGCAGTACTGAACATAAAACTAGCTTAAACTCTGATATTTCAGGATCAGCTTCCACACAGTGGGAAAACACTACACAGTGGATGTGCTATAGTGAATGGGGCTTTTTTTCCATGTAACTTGTAAAGACACAAACTAAGGATGTGCTCCTTGGCCTTAAGTAATGCTCATTTACTTTATGTGTTAAGCTAATTTGCCGTACATGCTAATGATAGCAGCTTGGAGCGGATACACACATTTTTTAATCCATTACTTACATTCCTAAAAGCTTTAAAAAAAAAACCTGCAAAACCCTGCAAACTCTTTAAATGCTGAGTTTGCTCACCAACTGAACATGTAGAAAAATCCAAAGCTTGACAGGCCTGCCTTGCCTACATATGGTTGCTAAGCTTCGATTGGTTATTGGCTGATTGGTTGAGAGGTTTAGCGAACAATCAATCACGCGTGAAATGTACATTTTTACAGCTCAGAAACACAGTTACAGTATGTACAGTGGCAAACTATGACACATACAGCGACATGTAGCGCATTAACTAACGGCCTTAGAGTGAGTTAAAGGGGCTCTACGGCACACGGTTTATGCGGGGTTTAGTAGGTCTTACTTTGACTTTCTTTGTAAACGAGGGAGGCTCTGCGCACTAGTGATGGCTCGGTGTTGTGCCTCGGTGGTGGGGGAGGGGGGACCTGTTGCCGACCAACACCGTCCGCGGTGGTTAGTAGGGGTTAAAAGTCGTTTAGTGTCTGGGTTAAAATACTGTTTAGGCATTTTAAAGGAGAGAGGCCTGCAAACGTTTGGGGGTTAATGAGTTTTTTAAGCCTCATTGCCTAAGGATGACTCATCATTAAGCCAGGTAAGGGGTAGTGGAGGTTTTCCTTCTGGTTTTGCCTGGAACTGGCTAGTCTCCCTCATCATTAAAAGGCGAGATGCTCAATAGTGCCAGTCCTTAAGTGACTAAGTCAATTGGCCATATGAAGTTAAGGGTGAGCATCAACTTCCACAGTACTTTGGGTGTCCATCCAAGAGAAGGTATCCCAGTAAAATGCAATTATGTTTGCTATTAGATCACAGCACTCAATGTAGTATGTGTGAAAATCACTGTCAGTGTCAGTGTTATATGGCATTTCATATCATTACTCATGCAGTAATTGTCTCCTAAACAGTTTATGTGCTTCAAACCCAGGCAGTGTAACACACTGATCTGCAACATAAAAAAAGATAAACACACAAAGAAAAAGTAACAAGAGGACACAGAGAGACACACACACACACAGGCATGCAGCCACCCACGTACAGTTGGCACTCTGATATGCAAGTGTATGGACAAGCACACCCCCCAACACGCACCCTTCTCATATCCATAATTACTGTATAGTCAGCATGTCCGTGTCTGGGGGTGACTCTCAAAGTGAGATGTTGACAACAGCAGAGCTGAACTCAAGCTGGGTCCTGTCAAAGGCCCGACGCTGATAGCATTATCCGTGCAATTATTCACAGTTAAGTGAACTGCCTACTTACTTTAAACATAATGGATTTGGATGAGTATGCCATATCTATGCTGCCCTTTCATTTCATAACTTATATGACGTCACTAAACCAGCAGAAATATTTGTTCCAACTCATCTTAATTAGCTTAAATACGCCTATCTATTATTTGTGGGTGGGTTTTCATTTCTTTCACATTTGGGCATAATCTCAAAGCACACCTGCGCTCCCTCTGAGGCACATTAGCATTCTGTAGTGCAACTGTTAACAACCACACACTTCTAATATGCGGCTCATGCCTTTCCAAGCAGTCATTTTTCTTCTCTTCCATAAAATATTTGCTCGGTATTAATGGATGGGGAGTTGGCCGGCGCTTCTGAAAATCTTGATCAAGATGTGGAGCAAACGAGGAGTGAAGGAAGAGGCCGCCAGTCTGGCATTAGGAAATGGCAGCGTCTCTGCATATGTGTGTGTGTGTGTGTGTGTGTGTGTGTGTGTGTGGCTACATGGCATGTGCAATATGAGAGATGTCAGGCTGGCCTTTGTTCCGTTACTGGCAGTGTAAATTAGGTGTGAACCAGCATGGCGCCGATGCCACGGGACAGTTACACCTATCAAGGTCGGCTCTCCGCAGATGAGGGGAGTGCGAGCGTGTGCGCGTGTTTTTAAATCTTAATGAAACTGGCTCTCTGAAGGTCAGCGCAGACCGAGCAGGGACTCTTTCGTCTACTGCTAATAGGTGTATTAATGATTCAAAGATGCTTTTGTGTCTCATGTGCACAGTTGCCCACCCAAGCACCCCCACTGACGCACACATCCACCTAACCACCCACACAGACACATTAAAAAATACACTGTCACATACAGTACATCGACAATGAATCCAGGTAAACACACACAGTAACCAGTGTGACGCAGGCATAGACAAAGCACTTGTGTGTGGTGGGGTGACTTCATAAGAGTGAGAAATAGTTTCACAGGTCTCTCAAATTGCAAAACTAGGATTTCATTAACCGGCTAAGATCGATTATCCCTCAGCTAACTGTTTTGACAGGTATTAAATAAGGCACCAACCACAAGTGAGAATGAATTAGGTTCAGGCCAATTACAGCAGGTATAAAAATATATTTACAGTGAGAGAGCTGGAGTAAAGTTATATTGATGAGGTAGTTATTGTTCAATTCTCCACAGACGTATACCGCAGTGAATTGATCAAGTCGTATGAAAATACATACACTATTCACATTACATTCAAGTTCCCTTGTTAGAGCAAATAATTTATTTCTAAGGCAGCGATTCGGCTGGAAGAAAGGACACCATAATGGATACAACCACTTTCAAAAGTTCCTTATCTGGTATATTACCAAATTTTTAGGACTGTAATCTGCATCTAAAAGCTGCATTTACAATGAAATGCAATGTCACTATAGTGCTCATGATATTTAGCCAGCTGACCACTTTCTGTGAAGCATCCTAGTGCAGTTTTGAGCCTTGCAGAAGTCAATTCTGTAGGGTCTTAGGGTTGTGACGAAGTGCGGAAGGGGGTGGAGGTGTATGGGTACAGCGGGTTCCCGTCCCGCGTTTGGGCAATGCTCTTACCTTGAATGTGGACATGGCTGGGTCCCTGCTATACCTGTCTATGGTGTGGAACTTGGACGAGTGGTTGAGCTCATGGTACAGCTCAGAATGTCTTTTGCGAGTGTGCATCACTTTCTGGAAGGGAAGAAAGGAAGGGACAGCAAAAATGAACCAAATCGAAACAAAAAAAAAGAAAAAGAGGGCTAATATAGGGGCAGGCAGGGTAATGGGTAAAAGGCTGAGGGACTGCGGTAACACCAGCCATAAGAGGGGTACGCCGACAGATCGATCGATTGCTGGCTCATGCTCATACATCATCCACTTCTTCAGTCTCTAAGAATTTGGCAACTGGGAATGCTGCAGAGGAGTCATTTAAGTGAAAATTTAGTGACAATGACTGACAGGAGTGCCATTGTTCCAGACTGGTGCCTGCTAGCTGGCGGTCCTGTTAACTCAGGATTTTGTCTAACTCATTAAATGTCCAACAGAAGGGCTGAAATTGAACTCTGGCACTTGTGATATTTGACAAAAACTGCCTTCCCTGCGTTCTGAATATGTCTGTTTAGAATACTGCTAAATCCAGATATTGAATTCTCTGACACCAAACTGCATCTGTCAGTGCCACTGCTGTTGTCTCTCTGTGCTAATGGGCAGTGCTGGAGCTGCACAGCAGTAGCTAATCGTCAAAGCAGCTTGCGAGGTTGAAAGTGACACAGGGGCAAGATGCCAGCACTCACACCGCAGACTTACCAGCCAGGACTGGCGCTTAGTACTGGCTCCAATTACTTCAGAGTGGGCACTCTCATCTCTGCTCAGCTAAGGAGGCGCTAACTAGTTACTTGCTTTTTCAGAGTGGGCACTCTCATCTCTGCTCAGCTAAGGAGGCGCTAACTAGTTACTTGCTTTTTGCTGCCTTGCTTTAGTTTTCCTTGACTGAGTCATGTGGTTTACTGTTTTCAATGAAGTCCAATTAAACCGATGTAAACTATGGAGTCCTGCAAGTGATCTTCATAACCTTCAAAATAAAGCACTTCAAGGATTTTCCAAGTATGGCTCAGTATATCTATTCAAAGGAGTACTGGCCAGTTATACTGTTGCATAATCATTTTGGAGGAGCTTTGCAAAGTTTGAAAATGAACCCTGATAATATCTGGGTTATTTCTGGACCCTTGACCCATATTGAGAACTAAAACTCAGTGTCTCTTGCGAATTCACCAGCTTTAAGTGCTACTTTAAGTTTTCAGAATACATATTTCCCCTAAAAAAAACTAAATTCTTAATTAACTTTAAAACTATTAATAATGACAAATGTTGCAGTTTATATCGTATGTGTAAAAAAAAAGATTGACAGTCTAGAAGGATGGGCAAAAAAAAAACCATGGATGGAAATGGGTTTACCCTCCATTAAATCATGGAAGTGCACACTTCGCTATATTAATGGTACTTCTACGTCAACCTCTTTCTCAAAGTCAACAGTCAATTGATGAGAAAAGAGTTGATTACCCGGAGAGGCAATCTTCCTTGTTCTAAATTCATGCAGCGGCCACAAATGACTCTCCAGTAAATTTGCCAGATACGGTAAACATAGTCACTGTTAGTAGCTTGTCACCACACGTACCGTCTATATGAAAAATATATCTCCAATATATCTCCATGGTGGAAGGTGAATGTCCAGTCTTTGCAACAGTCTGAATTAAACTGAATTCTCGCGAAAAGCAGCATTGAGGGTTTGTTATTGCTAAGGGATACTCGATAGAGACTGGAGATTCACAGAACACCCAAGTCATTCTAAACACGAGCATACTCACTCAATGTCAAATCATGTTATTCCAAGAGATATAACCAACCAATCAGCTACAGCCACATACGTTTTTGACCCATAACTGGATTATTTGTATTCATTCAGACACAAGAAGCACTCTACTTTGCTGTTTCTTCAACCAGGACCCCCACCATGACATGACAGCATTTTTTGATTTGATTGTACATGTCAGTGGGATGTTTTCATTGATACAAATTATTCAATTAAGACAGATGATGGGTAAGGATGGATTTAAGGCCATTGTTGGAGAAACAGCATACTATGTAAGGTAGGTCTGAAACAGTCCATAGTTCTAAATGCAAGGGAGACAGATGTGCGAAGGGAGGGGTTTAGCAATGCGTTTTGCTCCTCTATGCGTTACTCAAGTCCTGGCAGAAGCACAAGAAAGCGGGGACAGGCTGATGACAGGGGATGAGGTCCGAGATCTTACCTCAAAGTCCAGCTCAGAGTACCGTACTCTTTTCCTCTGGAAGAGGAGGGGGGCAGGGGGAGAGAAGAAAGCATCAATAACAAACCCCTCCACCACTATTTAACTTAAGACCTAGCTATCTCAATGATATGTGGATCTCTCAGTGCCATTGTTTAGTAACAAGAGGAAGGCTAATATGCACTGGCTGCCCAACACAGATAAAGATATTCTTACAAATGTCAAGGCAAAAAGCAAATTATCCAGTCTATTTCAACGTAATGAGATTAGTGAAGTGGAATAACCCAGAATTGGAATGAAACAATAATTTCTCAGCTCACATACTCTCAAATACAATCATTGCAACCCCGGCATAAATCATCTCCTTTGCTATTTTTGTAGAATGTGTTAGACACATTTCGATTAAAAGAGCTACAAAAAACATACGAGGAATGGTTTTCATCCTCTAATCTTGTTTGGACCCCACCACTCTCCTCTTAAGTGCCTGTGCAGCTATAGTGAGTGGCACACAAGCCGCCAATTTAACAGCTGCAGACATTTCCAACTCATCTGGTCCTGACATTGCATCGCATTACATTCAATCTCTGACTTCCTTTTTGGCTCTCGCCATCTGCCAAATTTACATTTGGCAGTGAGAGGAGCTGCTCTTTGTTAGTTAAAAGCTGTATTCATTCGTTGAAAGGGCAGCGTTGCTGATCTGATGCTATAGAAAGCCAAGGTTTTAAAAGGTAAAGGAATGCAAACAGATAGAGAGGCAAGTCTCTCTCTCTGAGATGTCCTATTCACTTTGTTACTTTCACTGCTCATGAAACACAATGCGATCACTGTCCTACAGAAAATCCTTACCTTAAACTGAGGAATTCCGTGATTGAGTTTGCTTTGTAATATGATAGACATGCAACATGCATATACATGGACAGTATATTGCATGTTTTTTTGTGGAAACACATAAAGCAGTCATTGACTCACTAATACAACATTCATAAAGAATCCTCGTGTGATTTGATGTTATGATGGCATGATGGTCCTATAGCCAACCACAGTCACACACTACTTTATCATCTTTCGTTTGCATGCACTCAATGCAGTGATTCATACGAAACTTCACCTCTACAGCCAACATTTTGTTGTAACGAGATACTGATTATATTCCAATCTTAGACTCTATATAGGAAGTGGACAGAGTCATTGTGACATCACCTACTGGTTTGTGGACTTCCGTTTTGAAGCCTCGAGTTAGGCGATTTCGCCGTCACCATCTTGGATTACCGCAGTTGCCATCTTGGCTTTTTGCAACCAGTGAATGGAAGGGACCGTATTTGGAATGCGGAGGAGTTACAGTACATAGAGACGCCGTATACAGCTCTCCCCTGAAGCAAACTCTGCTTTATGGTCTATTTTATTCTAAATGGGACCATCATTTACTAAATAAACTTCATGCTATATGCTGGCTCCACTCGTCAGAACCTAAGGTTGCCGCCTGATTTCCATACAAACTCTACTGGTTTCTACAGTAGGATGATAGAACAATATGCCCTGTGAACCTTTGTCACACCTTGACTAGATCATTTAGAGTTCAAATTTACAAGAATCTCACTAAAAATCCTCAGTGAAATGAACACTGCGAGTACATTTACGTGATCCCACCATTATGCCTCACCATATTTAAATTGGGGAGTAAAACACTGCTGTGATTTAATCTTGAGAGGCATGCTCTGATATCCATCTCGAAATCAAGCATATTCAAACAGGGTGAAATTATGGCAGTAAATTACATCCCCCAGGTTTCTTTTTTTTTTGGTATTCATGAGTGCACTCGTAGCTCTTCTGATTTTTTTATGAGTTTTAATGACTCGTCTTTAATGTCCTCAGCACTAAATGAAGCATCTGCACTTTTCGGTGAAAGTGTCGCTTCCATCTCTTAAATCAACCTTGTGAGTCAGCAAGATGCCATTCGGGGAAGATCCAAAGTGTGTGTTGGTGTATGCGTGTGTTTATGTGTCCATGTTATCCTGTGCTTGCTTTTGTGTGTATGTCAATGTGTTGTTTGTGTAAAATGAAGCTGGGCTGAAAGACATTCACTATAGGGCATTTCCTCTGATCCTGTCTGTCTCAGTCCATCTGCTGTGCCACCTTGTACAGTTAGGAGGGGGTATCACACACACACACACACACACACACACACACACACACTTTACACACACATCAAACACAGTATACAAAGAAGAAGCTGTCTGTCATTAAGAGAATAACTCATTTTAAAGCTCATTGTCTCAGTGAGCGGCGATGAATAGCTGCAAATAATAGCAGTTGTCAAAGCAGACTTGTTCTGAAGCACACGGCTGTGCTATTATCGCAGTGTGTTGGACATATTGTTTCTGTATATCAGAGACAATGTATTAGACATTGCTGTTTGAAGGCCACAATGGCATCTTCCTTCCCTATATTCTAACTTACCCCACAACAATTCATTTAGTGAGTTTAAGTAGTGAATCATACTTTTTATTTTTCTCAAGTTTAAAATAAATGTTGATTGATTAAACTAGTTGTTCCCAATGCAAATATGTTTGTTTATCAATTACTTTCTTGACCTAAGTGACACTACATTAGAAGCAAATGGGGTCATTCACATTTTTCTTGTTAAAATTATTTTAAAAATGTGTTTAAAATCCTTTAATGTCACATTAAATAGGTTGATTCTTTCTGCAGAGAACTCTTCTCCCCCTTAGTTTCTTTCCTCGCCTCTCTTCCATTCCAGCACCACAACTTCACTTATATAACCACGCACATCAAGTGCATTGAGTGTTTGCTCAAGTGAAAGGTGGACATTATGAATAAGATGCACCACCACTGGGAAACTCTCCTTCCCTCAACCTCTTACCCACCTCCAGGGATCCTGCTGAGAGGCTGCTGTTGGCATTGGTGCTGCCCAGGTTGCGTGGCAGGGTCCTGGTTCTCTCCACTGTGGTTCCCCCTGTTAGAATCTGTCTGACCGACGGCCTCTGGCCCTGCTTCAGCTGGAGCGAATGCCCGTGGGAGTGCATGTGTCCTCCGTGGGAGTGTACAAGACCACCTTGAGCCATCATGTGGCCGTGCCCGTGGGGCATGGTTTTGATCGTCCCATAGGAGCGGTTGAGGTTCATGGCGATGTTCATGTCGCCCACACTCGACGGCACAAAATCCGCCGGGTACGCCTCACTTTCAGCTGGGTGGAGGGTCAAGGGTGAGGGAGGCGGGGGGAAGGGAGGATCCTCCACTGCGATGTTGAGAGGCTTGTCCTCGCACCCCAGTCCCAGGCCTCCTCCTTGAGAGGAGGGCGCTGGAGGTTTGAGACTGACCGTCCTACGAGGTAAGACCATGTAGTCTCCCTCCCCGCCTCCTCCACTTCCTCCTCCCCCTCCGCTTCCCCCACTTCCGGCACTTCCGTCCTGGGAGGTGTTGGAGGAAGTGGGTGGTCGAGCCCAGCCCAGGCCACTCTCGGTGCACAGGTAGATTGGAGCGCCACTGCGTTGCTGCCCCTGTTGTCTCTGCTGATCTACGTTTAGCTCCTTCTTGAGGGGCGTCTCGCTCAGCTCATTGAGGCCGCCGAGAGTTGGAACCTTGTGGGAAAAAAAAAAAGTTTCAGTTTTACAAGTATTTCCTAAAAGCAAGATGATCTTATTTTAGATAATCTCAACAGATAACTTTCTGTTGCAAGATTAAACATTTTCACTTGTTAGCTGCTCGGCTTTTTAGCTTTTGGACGGAAAAGTTCAGCAGAGCACGACACTGATCATCCAATTGGTCAGTCAATGTCAACATCAATTCCTTGCCTGTACGATGAGGTTGGGTGGGGGGATGTTCCCGGGGAGGGAGCTGAAGTTGAGCCCAACTCCCCCCTCCTGATGGGCTGCCAGCTTGGGATCATCCTCATCATCCAGGGAGATGCGGGAAAGGGTCCCAGTGATGGTGGCAGGGTTACAGGCGTTCACCTCTTTGAATATAACTAGAGGGCCAAGGAAACAGCAAGACAGCGGAGGATAGGCATGAGATATGGGGGTTTGGGTAGTTGATCAAAGTAAGAAAAGAAGAAGAAGTGAAGAGATTATGAGTGAGGTAAAGGGATAATAAAAATAAGTGGATATTGAATGGTAATGTATTGATATAATTTATGCCAAACAAAAGACAGTTGACAGAGATAGGCAAAACATAAACATAAATCAGGTTGTGGTACTGACGTTTGTTTTCAGCTTTGTAGTAGCTGTGAGACAGATTGCATCTCCAAAGAAAAGTTTCACTTCTCAATTTGTGCTGATATGGTTGACAGTAATTAAGATGAGTTCGTCTCCGACACTGTGACCTTAAGTCTTGCTCCATCTCGAGATTTGCCGGTGAGCCAGGATATTTATTAGCTTGGAGATAGAGCCTGAGTGCAAAATGCTGTGTGCTTCAAATGAAATGGAGCAAAATTCCCTTGCTATCGACTCCTGGCCCATATTTTGCTTACCAGCGTATTATACCCTGTGTGTGAGATTCTGTGTGCATTTATGTTCCCGAATACATGTGTATATATAAATGTGTATTTCTGTATGAGGGCCTGTTTTTTTTATTCACAACAGTGTAAATAAAAGCAGAACATAAAACTACTTACATGGCTTTGGGTTAGCATTCATGCATGTTGTTGCGGGTGGAAACTACAAACAGAATACTATACATTTCTAGAATAGCTACTCCAAAAATTAAATGCGGCATGCTGATGAGACGCTAAGTTAATTCACAACTGACATCAATCTATCTTCACAATGAAACACAACTCCAAACCATTTGGAAATTCATGCTAGATATCATGCTCCTTCTGTCAGCATCAGAGGAGAAAAGATTCACTCTGTGGCCCCAAAAATCCAATTCTAGAGCAAAGCATGCATCACAGTCCATGTTTATGTTAACAGCATTGATGTGACAAAATGTCAAGCTACGCGTTTTATCCAAAATTTAAGCTGGATCCAGCTTACCAGTCTGCATACCAGCAAGGACAACTGGCTGAGTACAGAACCTAGCTATCTCCTGCTTTACAGTCTGTTTGGTGCAAAGCGATTTTAAAGGACTGGACAAGTTTGAACAAATCTGATCCCTTCACATCTGCATTCAACAGTGGAGACCCAGAGAATGATCTATAGACAAATCTGGCAGTTGTTTTATGTTGTTGCGCTTTCAAGCGCCACAGCCATTACTGCAGTGGCATAGTTCAACGGAACATTTTTACACTGACAGTGAAAGCAGAGACGTTTTGGGTTGATCACCATCAGCATCCATCCCCTATAACAAATAAAGCTAGTCATGTTTGAATGTGAAAGTCACATATTATTAATTATTACACAGCCTTTGGGGCAAAACACTTTTGCATTAACGTACTGCTACTGTCCATCCTCCGCAGAGTGGATATCAAAATGCTGTGCGGAATAACTAGCTTAGACCCTGAATGAATTACTTGCTTGCTTCTGATGTAAATCATCACTCCATGATTTCTTGCATTGTAATCAGAAGCAATTCAGGAGATACTACTACTGTACAAGTGGAATTTCACCCAGAAAAAGTAAGAAAGTACCAATGAGCTATAGATATGCTGGGTTTATATTTTGTACATTTTATTGAAAAGGTTCTCCAGGATACATTTGGCAGATTTGTTGGCAAAATTGCTGGAGAAGTGAAGTTCTTTACAGACAATATAATTGTGTTTACAAGCCAAGTGCCACTGCAGTTATGGCGGCTTCTTTACTTCCACCTGCAACCCAGATTCGTCTATAGGAATTATTTAAGTCCAGGGACGGACCAGGCAGTGTTTAAAAAGGTCAATTTGGTGCAACACTTACATGGGTGTCCTCTCTCTGCAAGGGTGGAGGGGGAAAGTGACTGTGTTAATATTTCAAAGCACAACATGTTGTGGTACAATTGCAACACATCCAAACGCTCACACACATGACCACTGTCAGCGGTGAGTGAAACCCGGCCCGAACACGCTGAGGAATGTGTTATTATCATGCACAATTAAACACAGCCTCATCAAAACTTATGCTCGCTGAACAGTTATTGGGCAGATTCAGAGTGATTGATAAGGCATAATGATTTGTGCACAACTGTCATTTTATCAACATGTAAAGCAGCGAGGTA
This sequence comes from Anarrhichthys ocellatus, assembly GCF_004355925.1. Classification (NCBI taxonomy): domain Eukaryota; kingdom Metazoa; phylum Chordata; class Actinopteri; order Perciformes; family Anarhichadidae; genus Anarrhichthys; species Anarrhichthys ocellatus. The sequence goes on along the minus strand of NW_022280044.1, from coordinate 4,354,346 downwards.
AGTTACAACTCTCCACTGCCTCTTCGGCAATGCAACTCTCCTGTGTTGGACGAAGGGAGAAAGGGAAATCAGGTGAAAGGGAGAGCTCACCTGTTTGACACGCCAAATCCACATCCTTTTCAAAATCCGTCTGAGAGAGGGAGGCGGGGGTAGGAAGAGAGGAAAGGCAATGAGTGTCGTTACATTCACCGCATCGATAAAGGCACAGTTCTTACGAGTGACTGGATCCCGAATGGTTATGCTGCATCCAATGACTATGATGCTCTACTGTAATTTCACACTAAAGACAAGGATATGATATGTTGCCATGTTAACACTTTACAACCCAGTCAATTAGTAATGCCCTCCGCGAACGAGACACAGAAATGTTCAGTTTTCATTTCTTCATAGTGAATTTGTCCAAAAGCCTTTTCAAACCGAAAAAGAACAGACACTTCTGTGTGATGGCACACACTGCTACTTTGTTCATGATGTGCATCAGTTCCCGGCAGCAGACCCAAATACAGTTTTAAAAAGAGAGGAGCAGAACGCTGTGGTGTTTTGCCAGGTATGTAATGCTACTGCATGCCTCATCAGTCACCTCGCTATCGTCTGAATGCAAACGGACAGACATTTTCACTGCAGCAAAACTATTATCTGCTGTGCCAGTTGAAGCAAAACTTTGGTGTGTTCCAGCCTAGCTTTTTATGGACTGAAAAACAAATGAAATACATAACGTAATAATCCAAATGACTGACGACCAAAACACAAGCATCCACACAGAGCTTCACCCCGCAATTAATATTCTGATTTAATGTAGATAAGTTATCAAAATCTGATGTTTATTGCTGCTTTGAGCTATAATTCACTTGAGGAAAGCAGGGTGGCACTACTCCGTGGGGTTGAGAATCACTCTCAAACCCAAAGGCTGGTGGGTTGAATGAAGAAGTGGTGTTTCCAAAATGGCCACCACTCAAGTTTCCAAAACTTTAGTGAAAGAGAAGCTTATTGCTATGCAGTTGTGGTCCTCCCTTCTCTCACCATACAGCATCCTCCTGTCCTCGGCGGGATTCATTTACAAAGCCTTTGTTTGGATAATAAACTACAGATTTTAGACAGTTTGGGCACGCCACACAGGCAACGAGAGAAGCAAGGGGGGGAAATGAAAAACTGAAAGAGAGAAGGAGAGAATGTGTAAAGGTCTCAGAGGAGCGGAAAAGCTCTTAGTAGGAAAATCACCCGCAGCACCATAAATGGGTCTCTACTAAATAGCAGGATGAGGATATGAAAAGTCCTCTCTCTTTTTCTCTCAGTCCCTCCCTGCCATCCAAATTGAGAAAAACAAATCATCCTTATCTTAACTATAATACACTCTCTCTGCAACAGCCTCACAGGTTAAGTACAGTGAGTCATCCACTGTTAGGTAAAAACACCACAAGGGAACACAGTCCTATTGTTGAGTGCCATTGACTGAGTTGAGTAAACACCCTATAATATACAGCATTCTTGACGAGGCTCCTAAATCAATTATAAATGGCCAAAGACAAGGTTTGCTACCTCGCTATAGTAGAATAACTAGTTTCTATTTATACATCACAGCTATTCAAACTAAGATTTAAAGGTGCAATATGTAATCAAAACAAAACTAAATTTGATGCAATCATTTTTTTTTTGGTTAAAGGAATAGTTTGACATTTTGGGTTAATAATTCTGTTCGCTTTCTTGCCCCAGATGGTGAGATTGATACCACTCTCATTTTTGGAACTAGCCTGGCCTGGTCTGGTCGGGAGCAGTGACCTTCTGAAGTCGTCAGCATATAACCCCCTTTAAACCATAATCTCCTTTTTTTCAGATTAAAAAAACAAGATACAACATGTTAATTACCTTTTCCAGTCTTTGTGATGAACTAAGCTAACCAGCTGCTGGCTGTAGCTCCAGCGTAAAAGAATGAAAGTAGTATCCATCTTCTCATTTAACTCTTTGAAATAAAGCAAATAAGTGTGTCTTTCAAAATGTCGAAGCATTCCTTTACTAATTGCTCCCATTTGTTGCAAAAATATTGTTTTACAGATTCCACCTTTCTCCATCTATGGGTTTTACTATTCATACTGACGGATTAATTTACGAGAGGTGACATACTGGTTGGCTGCCGATGTGGTTGTGGGCATGGTTATGGTTATAAGCATGGTTGTGGGTATTGTTCAGGATGTGGTTATGCTCATGTGCGTGGCTGAGGGCGTGGCTGTGCTCTAGCCCGTGGTTGTGGTTGCTGCGAGGAAGACTGTGGTAACAGGCTTGCTGGCATGCCTGGTGGGCCGTCGGTGGGAACTGCTGTGGGTGGCACGGGGAAGTGCCGCAACGCGGACAGCCACACTGCTGCCCACAGTAGCTCACATTTGGACACTTCTGATGGTGTAAAACAAATTCATGGAAAACATAAATGTTTCAGGCAGAAATATAACCAGTTTTGTAGAGGACAGTCCTGAGTTTTAATCAGAGATTAGCTATTTAAAGATGGCTTTGATTCAAGAAGGTGTGGCTACAGTTCTACATCTTTATACTGTCTGTACATGTTAGGGGTTCAACATTCTAATGAGATTCCCAGTGAATGAAGCAAGAACACCTGAGTGGAATTATGTTGGCGAAACGGCCCGACTGGTGGCAGCTTCACCAAATAATCCATCACAATTAATATTCTCAAGGGTATTGTTTCGTTAATACGCCAGTCCTCCATGCATATGTGCCATCTGAGAAGATTTCCTCAAAGTCATACACATTTCGAGAGAACTTCAAGCTGTAGAGCAATAGTTGGCATAGTGTGTATGATAATAATACGTTTAACCGAAACTTAAGCGCAGTTACTGTTCCTCTCGGTTATGAAAACAGAGACAGAGAATGTGTCATTATGGCTTCCCTGAGCAGAATGATGGCTCTAAAGTTTAATCTTGATAACCTCACGGGGCGTTCAGAAAGCCATAACCGTTACCGCAAACAGGTCTGAGGGAGAAATAAAGGGAAGAGCGTTGCTCTGTAACTGTACTGACGTTGGCGGGGCAGATCAAGTCTATATATGATTTATCACACTATTAGCCACATTTTGGAACAACAATAACGTTACGGGAGCTCTGTGCTCTTCAAAATACAGAGGAAGAAGCTTAGGTTAAAAGTCAATAAAAGTGCTGAAGTGTTTGATTTGCTAATACATGAAACACTGTGGGCAGTATAAACATTTTGTCCCAAAGTCCACACACACCGAGAATGTTAAATGCATCGCTATAAATTCAAGCAAGATATTGCTACAGAGATCGTATTTGTTGTTAACTTTTCATTTCCCGTTATGGCACTATAGGAAGTTAGTCTCAGGCTGGGAGAGTTATTGCATTTCTACGGTGAATGAAATCAAACATTTTTGGAAAATAAAATTTGAAGATGCATAATACATGGACAATAATGAAGAGAGCCAGGTATGAGTTTGGGCACTAATAGCAATCATGCTTATTGCTATTGGAGCTGAAGCTTCTAGAAAGCTCCAGCCTGGTTAACTTTAGCCCGAGGCTAATGGTTTGCAATGTGGGGTGAAATGGAATGCTATTCACCATGATCTGCACCTGTCCATTCTTGCAGGAGTCTGGCGAGTTTTCGCTGTCGTCTTTACATCCCCCCATCCTACAGCGCACCGCATCCTGCACCTGAAGGGGCAGAATAAGAGAATGGGGGGGGGGAGGATTATTATTATAGAGAGGAAAAGTAGGAGGGGGAAAAGAATGATGAAGAAAAGGAAGGCAGGATGCAAAGGAAAGTGGAGGTTAGTGGAGGAACTTTTACTTTAGTTAGTTTGGTAAATGGAGCATGGGGAACTCACTCCCTCAGACATTTTATATTCTTCGTCTTTATTTCTGCAATGACAGATGTTCAGTGAATACTAAATTACGTAAAAATGAAAGTAAACGGAAAAGCTATATTCTTCACAACGTAGCTCAGCTTGTAGCTTATGTAACAGTCAGTGGAACTGACTGTTGGTAAAGAAAGCACACAGCAGCTCTTCAAAGTGGCCTGTGAGATCAGTGGCACTTAGTCCAAATTAAAAGCAACAGCACAGTGTATAGATATTCTAACCCGTGGGCCTTTCCACTGTCACTGGTTTCCTTTTTCCTCCTATATGCGGCATCTATGCAAATACACACCAGCCCACCGTCAAAGGTTGAGATCTTATAACGCAGTTGAAATCGAATGGATCCCTGTGCATTATGTTTCACAACCAACTTCGAGATTCTTTTCCCACATCAGGCTTTGTATTATAGATACCCTGGTAACTTGCCGAGGAGCAACACCATTTCTCAATGTTGCTGCTGTCAAATCCCATAAGAATCTTATGGGCGGAAACAAGAGTGCTCGTGTAAGAAGCATTGCAAGAGGGAATGAGAGCATATTCAATCTCGCTGGGTGGTCTCATCTGTATGTATGTGTGTGTGCCGCTAAGGATGTAGTGGATTGGGGAAGAATCCATGTCGGATTAATACTGCATGGGCTGGGGTATTGCCTCCATTGTTTCTTTCCATCCGTCTCTTCTCTTTATGTCCACACTCATCCTCGGCGGCATTTGTTCCCCGCTCTCTGTTGGTGTGAGTGTCTGTTGGCAATGTAGCTCATTCTGACTTCAAAGTGAAGAGCCCCTCTGTGTCCATACCTCTCTCTCCACCTTCATCTTTATTTCTTCCTCCCCTACTATCATCCCCCTGCTTCGCTCTTGAATGATGTTTTTTTTTTTTTTCCCCACAGATCTCTGCATGCAATTTGTGTTCCACACTCCTTCCTCTCCTCACTTAACTAAGTCCCTTTGTCACCCCTTTCTCACAATATACCTTATCTTTCACATCTCTCCTCTGCTGCTGCCTCCAAATCACAGCTCCTGTTAAAACTGCAGATGTTCGTTCGTTCACCTTCTCCTCGACTCAGCAGGCCACCTGTGCCACTGCAGCACCTTCACATACAACGAGCGCTATCAAGGAGCACTGCGCGGCACGTTTTCTGTCTGTACTTTACTTCACATAACATCACCCTTTACACTGCCTTCCCTCTTGTTTTCCCCCGTAATGCTTCCTAATTCTCCGCCTTGTTCCTCTCCTCCCCCCTCCCCCCCTCCCTTCGATGTGCCGCACCACTCTGCCTGTTGTTCAGCAGCTGCGAAGGATTTATGCAGGGGCTTTTCATACATTTACAATAAATAATTCCTGGATTTACTGTACCCTGATCCCTGCCGCTTTTGTGATATTGATTTGATGCAGCTAAGCATTCCAAGCATTTCAGAATTCACTTACACTATGCAGTGCATTCAATATCATAATCATCTCTTGGAAATAGGGTAGTCTGTGTGTGGTGTACATGCATCAGCAACACATTCATGGAAAACTGATGACATTGTAAATCTATTAATTGTAGCAAGTGCAATCGTGAGTTAGACCATGGACAAATGTGTGTGTGTGTGTGTGTGTGTGTGTGTGTGTGTGTGTGTGTGTGTAAATGTCTGTCTCAAGGGCATGACTACATGTATGTAGACAATGAGTTTAAAATTCTGCATCCCCGGGGGCACAGCAAAGCCTGTGGCATAAAAGGCACTAGGGGTATTAGTTAGGGACTTAGAGTCTTATTCCATACAGCATCTTGGTAAGCTCCTTAAAGCAGCCTTGGATCAGACGGACAATACTGCACTATCATACTGCATTATGGCGACGAAGCACTGCAACATAGGACATAAATACCGTGCTAATCCCTCTCATGTCTGATTGGCCTGTGTACTGCCGTGACTTCAGACTGACCCGGAAACTAACGTGACATTTGCGAACACGAATCCCACCTGTCGAAGGCAGTGAATGTCGGGTGAGGTCACTTAGTGGTGCTGATTTAAGAATGTATGAGCTCAATGTGTCTGGGATCCACACGGCGGCTTAGCAGGAGGAGGAAACCGGACTCACCTCTCGGCGCATAGCACAGTGGACAGTGATGATGACAAAACCTTGGACAGAGTCAAAGACGGCAAAGAGCACCTGGAGGAGACAAGAAATATTTGCTTGTGAATTATTGCCGTAGTGGGTCTCAAACCTAAACTACAGCACCCCCTTTAAAGTTATTATGACATTTTTACTGTTTTCCCTACATAAAAGCCATTCTAATGTGGAACAGCTAACCACAAAAAGCTGTCAGCATACGGCTGCTTACATTATGCAGAACAATTTTAGGAAGAAAGTGTATTGTGTTACCTAGACAACCTTGCTGGTTGACTTCTAGATCTTCCTGATTTTATACAGTTAGAAACGGAATATACATTTTTTTTGTTATTGTAAATGTTGCCTTTGATGCGGTGAAAAGACGAGGTGTGAAAAATGCTCAGAAAAAAAGAAATAAATATTGTGGCATCTCTAAGGCACTCCAACCACTGTAATGTCATACCCTGTGTTAATACTGTAGTGAAATGACTCAATGATCACTAGAGAAACACTGATCAGCCAAGTCATGCATCACAGGTGTATATTTGTTGGTGTGTGAGCGTCCACAAGTGTTACTGAGATACATCACCTGGAAGAGTGTGGAGCGCCGGTCGGTTATGGCCAGCACTGCTGACATCCAGGTTAATGCTAACAGGGGGAGAACCACGCAGGAGCTCCACAGAGACGCCCTGCCAGAGAAAGAGACAGCGATGCAGACACAGAGAGGGGGGGCACAGGAGGGGAAAGAAGGAGAAGTAACAAAGGGTTCAGTCTCAAACCAGACCAGCCGGTTTTGGTAAGTCACATAACTCAATTTCTCACCCACACACACAGACACACACACTCACACAGATCATTCTTAGAGTCAATGGTGGGCAATTTGAAGCCGATTGGCACAAAAAGGGTTTGGATCACAGTTAATACCTCAACTGAAAAGTGGAAGATGTTGTGTGATCATGTAGATACATGTAGTTACGAGACTGACAATTGCTCACAATTACATGGTTGATGCGCACGCAAGTGTCATGTTGGTGGACTGTGAGACGATAGGGCCAACACAGACGGGGAAGACAGGCCACTGACAAGTACTGACATGCGGGCTTCTGCGGAGTCAGTGTGTGTGTGTGTATACGTGTGCATCTGTAACTCTATGGAGTCAGACACCAATTTAAAATGTTCATGCTGTTTGAGCACATATTGCTGGTTTTATAACCGTCAGTCTGACAGACTGACTACACGGAGAAATATGCACGCCCCTTTAACAGGTGCATGTCCAAGGCAATGAATAAAAGAGAAAATAGAGCAGTAAAGCCAAAGCTGTGCTCGTGTTAATGTGTAAACTTTCCAGCTGTTGTTGACTGTGTTTTTTAACCACACAATATGGTTCAGTACAGCCTATATGTGAAAAATACACTCTGTAATACCGCAAGTGTACCTCGTCATACATAATAAGTGTTTTTTTAATGAGCGGCTGTATTTTAAATTTCTACAAAGGCATAAGGATGGAAGGAAATATGGGGAGAGCATATTTTGTCACACTTTTAAATGGTGGTTTTCGCTTTCTGGAAATTAATTCCGAAGTTATAGTCTTGAAGAGCTTTATCAAGACACTTTGGTATGAATAGACCAGGCTTACTACTATATAATAATGATACAGAGAATAAGGGAGTGTGTAATACCAGCATTATTTAAGCTGAATTCTTGTGTTTGAATGCTATTTCCGTAAACACAGAAATATTACGATTTCACACTAGGATTTCCGTAAGCAGATTATTTGAGGGACTTCCCAAATAAACAATATACTGCAAACAGATGGTAGAAGTGCAGTGATATGAACATAAATGATCTATTTAATGATAGACCATATGTATTTGGCAAAGATGTAGGTGGATCTGAGATCAGAAAAGCCGTGTGAAAGAAAGTCAATAATGGCCCTGTGTCTTCTCAGGGACGACAGGTAACTGATGCAAACTTGTTACTGCAAATAGGCAATTTCATCCCATTAGCGTTCAATCGTGAAACAACACAACCAAACACAGAGTTCCTACTTTTAACAGAGCGCTCTTCCAAAGTAAACACAAAGCCATAATGAAAGATTTGCACAAGGACATAGTTACCAAGCAAAGCATTGTTTGCAAGAGTAAAACGGAAGGAGGGTCTTTCATTAACAGATATGCTGCTCTGAAGAAGAAACCATGACAACAAGGCTTTTATTAAGATTGCAAAAATAACATCTGTCTTTTTCTTGTTACACTATAGTAGCACCTTTGAACATGTCCAGACCCAATAGGAGATGCTGGTAGGGAGACTGCAACATTCTTTAAAATTGCAAGATCTGGGTTTTGGAGCATTTTTGGCTGACTCTCAACGGGTCTCAACATGTCGACGGTGAGCATGGCGGCTCATAGCAAGCAGTACTAACAGAGCTAGTATAATGTGCACTATTAGATATGGATAAAAGAAAACGTGCAAAAACAAGCCAAGATATTAGGACTTTTAGTGGGACTAAAAGTTCCAAAAACATTGGATTATAGCATGTGTCATTTGACCTTTTCAACTCCACAACCCCCGCAAGTCATCCAGAATACATTTTCAGACTACTACACTCAGAACAATTAGACAATGCATTTCATCATTGGTCTCCCTAAGATGTGTTCACTACAAATTCTGAAAGATGCTCTAAGCAGAACAATTTAAATGCATGCAACTCCATTATATATATGTAATACTGTTGGTAGGTTACACTCCTTAAATGCTTTGCCAGTGTTTCTTCATTCCCTTGCTGAACTGATATATCTGAAATATGATGTGTTCACTGTGAACACCATCTTAAGGGGGTGAAACCGATATGACAGTTCACCACATTACCGAATATAATGAGAGCCACATTTATAATGCAGCACAGTGCAATGCATTATTCCTGACATTTAACTGCCCTGGTGTGTTAAGCCTCTGCAATACTGCACTAAAAACAAGTTAAAACAAACTCTAAAAATGATTCACAAACACTGTGTGACACAGGTCACGTTTGCTCTGCATGACCTGAGGAGAATCCACTTTGGATCAAAACATGCTCTCATTAAATAGTGATGGCTTGCAGTGAAGGCTTTTTCCATTTCTTTAGTTTTTTTTTTTCATCCAAGTCTGAATTTCATCCTGCATCACTACCGACAGACCGAGATTAAAAGGATGGAGGAGTAAGAGAGGATGATGGAGAGGAAGAGACAGAGAGAGAGGGAGAGAGAGAGAGAGAGAGAGAGAGAGAGAGAGAGAGAGAGAGAGAG
>NW_022280044.1:4341709-4345089 GCF_004355925.1 Anarrhichthys ocellatus | reverse complement strand
GAGAGAGAGAGAGAGAGAGAGAGAGAGAGAGAGAGAGAGAGAGAGAGATAGAGAGACAGAGAGAGAGATAAGAATAAGGAGAGAAAGACAAATAGAAAGATGAAGATGGACTAACATGGCGCTGCTGGCAGTCGAGCTGGACAAAGCGGTGCTCGAGATCACGCCACACTTGGAGCATTTCAGGAGCAGTCGGCTACGCGCCTCCGCTGGGACACTTTAGGACATGTGCACACAGACAGACACACACAGACACACACACACACACACACACATATACACGCAGCCATGTGGGGAGGAGAAGAGGGGGTGTGGAATGTGTGGAAACACAAGTTCCAGTATTGGCAACAGGTGAATGTGAAGGTGTCATAGGTGCAAAAAGAACGAGAGAAAAGAAGAAAAAGTGGACACAACACAGAGAGGGTGGGGAAAAGAAAAAGTGGGGAGGGGAGGGAGAAAAGAAAGAAAGGCAAATTAAAAACAGATCTTAATAAAAAGTAGCAGCAATGAATAACAGTCAGAATACAAAGATTGATTCAGAGCAAGTGGAGAGAAAGTGAGAGACGGACAATGCGATGTTACAGCAGAATAGTGTGGATTAACAGAATACAGTGACACAGAGAGGAAATACACTAACTATCTTATTTCAACAGGGCTGTGCACAATATAGCTTTATCTGGGCGAAAAGGAAGAAAAATACTTTGGTTGTTTACTTACAGTTGACTTCTCAGACAGAGAAACAGTGTGCGTGTTTGTGTGTTAATGTGTATGTGCAGTATTGTCTACCGCAAGTGGAGAATGATGGGGCCATGCACGGGCTATGCTACATTAGCGTCCCATCACAGCTCATTGCCTTAGCGCCAGCCACATCCCCACGGCTTCATAAGGAAATACATTTGGCGAATGGCAGCCTGTCCTGTTAGCAACATGAGCAGCTACTGTGTGCGGGAGCGCTTAGATATGTGTGTGCCCACAAACACACACTTCAGAGAATCTGAGAGGGAATGTGCTCAATACTCAGATAACAGCAAGGACTCAGCCTGTAACAAAGAAGGGTGCATCTGTTTGTGTGTTTGTGTAGGTGTTTGCGCACACCAACCGGTTTAATCTCAGTTGAATCAAATGTTAACAAAAGCTTATCAACCCCCCAGAGAGCCAATTGGTAACATTAACCCTTGCAGCTATACACAAATTGTCAATTCAAATTTGTGCAGGAGACAGACATTGGAGGAAATGTAATGAGATAGAGAGAAAAATAGGAAGAAAAAAAGAAAATCAATAGCAATGGAAATGAAAACATAGATTTGGCCGCGTGAGCTGAGGAAACCTCCACTTATAGAATTAGCAAAGATGATGAACAACCACCAACTGCTTTAATATAAGTAATGTTCTAGGTGGATGCATATGCATGCATGTCCTATGTGTATGCACATCAGATTTGTGCACGTGTGAAAGAAAAATGGATTTCAATAGATGTCAGCCACATAATCCTGGTAAATAATTACGTTTCCATCTGCCATTGATTTTCATATCAACCATATTCACCCATGCCACATAATACTGAGAAAACTAGACGTGGAAGCGATTGTGAAATGCTGATGGATTTCACAGAGCAACAGAACATAACAGATGTCTTGTCATTTTTATGCCAAATTGGACCATATTTCTTTTTTTTTTCCGGGAGGCACAGGTGCAGAAGTAGGTGTGCGTTCAGATACCCTTGAAAGCAGTTGGTATTAAAATTGCCATGAAAATGTTGTCTCCCTGAGTTTGTGTCTGCCAGAGAGATTTATTTAATGCAGCAAATTTGTAGTCTGTTCCCACCAACAATTGTGTTGATGGATGAAAAAGCGGTGTGTGTTGATGTCTTTTGTGCATAGCTGTGTGTGTGTGTATGTGTGTGTGTGTGTGAGAGAGAGGAAGGAAGTTAACTTACCCCGCTCGTTGCTTTTTAGACTTGTCTGAAATGCCGTCTCGTGACATGAGCTTGTTAAACACCACAATTCCAATGAGCATATTGACCTAAGAGAGACAGAGAGAACAGTTTCATTGGATTATATTCATGCACTAATCAAGAAAGACAATTCCTTCTTTATTGTCCCACAAGCTTAAGACTGACAGTGACGGTGCCTTTGCTGTCAGGGCTCCCAGGCTGACTTGCTCCCATGCAGGAGTAGCTTTAAGCTTATTTCAATCACATTTTTATTAAAATAGCATACTCTATCCCATATCCTAGCACACAGCTATTACTCACAGTCTTGACCATAATGGCCAAATATAATAACACATAATAAAAATATAAATATAATAAAATAATTATAATAATAATAACCGCATCCAGACTTTGTGTAAGTATTTGTGATGCCATGGTACTAAAACAGAGACAAATTTAAAAATATATTTCATGAAGTGAACTCAAATTTATCCATATTATAACATCATGGCGTATACTTTTTTTTACAACTGATGCATGCACCTTTACATTTGGCCAGTCACTACTAAATTGGCTGATGTAAAGATATTTTTCCTCCTCGTATTCAACATTGCAGATGTACGTTACGATAATTGATTCTTGCTGTACAGCTTCCAGCCACTAGTGGCAGTAATGGGAGCAATGTTGCTGAGGAATAAAACTGCAACTTTAAAGGTACTCTGTGAAGTTTGCTTGCAAAAAATAAAACACGTAAGTTATGTTTACATTCTCACGGTATTGCATTGTGGTCCAAAAGACCAGTTTTTTGGCTTCTCTTACAAATGAGGAGCCCCTAGCTAAGCCTGCCAAACATCTGGCCATAGTGACCCTGTGACAAAGATTCTATTAGACACACGCTCACAGAGATCTGAGCCAAGGCTTGCCACACGTAGACGACCTCTTCCGCTCTGAAATCCTGTCCATCTGGGAGAAAGTCTATGCCAGCGACATATTCCTTCTAATCCTGATTTTATCTGAACTCTTTCTATCACCGTTTATGGGTTTCCCCGTAGAGTTTATGTTTAGTTATTCATCTGCTAGTGTTCTTTGGGATGTCAGCGGTCCATTAGCAACACATGGCATTCACGCACTGTTTATGCAAAGCATTCCTAGTGTCATCAAGGTCCTAAACCGAGTGTCTGCCTGTCTTACCATTGGCAACTTCTGGCTAGGCATAAGCATGTAATAGATTCAATACAGGGTTGCTGGAAATCCTAAAGAAAGAGCTGAGTGGTTGAGCAGTTAAAGTGTTACTTTGATGTGGTCAGTCGAATTTCCACTTTTTTGCAGCCTTTGCAGAAGCCAGATTTTTATTTGAAGCCTATTTCTTTGCTATGTCTGGCAGCTTTTGCAATAGGCTAAAATCTCTCTCTCTCTCTCTCTCTCTCTCTCTCTCTCTCTCTCTCTCTCT
>NW_022280044.1:4280170-4341699 GCF_004355925.1 Anarrhichthys ocellatus | reverse complement strand
TCTCTCTCTCTCTCTCTCTCTCTCTCTCTCTCTCTCTCTCTCTCTCTTTCTTTCTCTCGCTCTCTCTCTCTCTTTCTTTCTCTCCCTCTGTCTCTCTCTGATCCCCTTCCCCCTCATGTGTGTGTTGCTGCTGACAACTACCTACGATGTTCCAGATTGCAACAGCACTATTGTCATGCCAGTCATGTCCGGCCCCAGCATTGTGAGTCGGCATCATCCTGCGCTGCTATTTGCCCAGGGCCAGGTTGATTAATTAGAGAAAAGTCCTGTGGGAAGGTCTGTGTTTCTCTGCCCGATGCCTCACTCTCATTACAGATGTTTGTTAGAGTGGGGTCCCAGCAACAACACCGGGGGCCCGGGGACCGTTACAGGACATAGCAGCTGGGGTGTGGAGTGTAAATCGACATTGTGGAGGTGGTGGGAGGTTGGAATCATTCCAAGGAACACCAGAATCTGATGTACAACGTATGGATAACTGTCCTTTGATTTTACAAGATGTCTTTAACCTTTGAGCTCTTAAACGTAGACACACCAAACGCCTAACCATTCTAATATTATAATGGGTTAGTTTTACTATTATTAATGTATGTACAATGGATTTTCGTCAGATTAAGCACCAACCTTGTGTGTAAAGAATAGTGAGTCTGAATGTGCAGGTTTTCCTGTGCTTTCTGACTATGTAACCTTTAAATAATAGTAGTATTGGAAGCCACCACATTATCATAATCATGAATATTCAGCACTATATAATCCTGCATTCCCTCGTGTCCCAAACTGTCAAACTGTCGCTCTCTTGTCAGGAATTCACTTCAAGAAAATGAATATCACTCTGCACACCTGTGACGCTGTCTGATCCATGCTTCCGTTCTGACATGTGCTACGCAGTGAGTGTACGAGCAACAAGGAGAACTAACGCATGAGCAGAAAGACAACAACAACAGCAGCAGCGGCGGCAATAACCAAAATAAAGTTTAGTACCCCATCCAGATTTATTAAGCTTAGTGCTGGAAATATCCACCCAGGGATTCATTTCACAGAAATTAGCCTCCTAGAAGCTCCCGCAAACAGCAGCACACAACAGATGATTAAAACGCCACTGAGATGCAATCAATGCACTCAATTTTGCTGCAGAACAATATAAAGCTATATGTTATTGTATACTAAATGTCTGTTTTATACCAATTGGCAAAAGCAAACAAATGGCACATTATTGTGATTGTGGTGCACACTGTAAGTCACATATTCATGTCTGAAAAAAATTATTTAGCCTTAAATACATTGGGTAAAATGATTCATACTTTGAAAGTACATGAACGAGGGAGAAATCTGGCCGCTGTGCTAGTGTTGCATAGCCAGGAAGCTCTTGTCTGCTGGAATATATTTCAGTGTTTTTGAGCTGATATTTTTAAACTCAAGGATCAAAGTGCTCATCTCATCATTTTGTCGGGGACACTCCGGGTGCATCTATATGCTCACATGCGCACGGGGGAGTGAAAGGAGAAGGACACGTCCTCATGAGGTCAGCTGCGGCTGCTGTAAAGCTCTTAGCTTGGAGGCTAACTTCAAAAAATATTTGTAGAATTATATTATGATCTCTTTGAGAGAGTATGTTGGACAGACTCACCAATACAATGACAGCAGCAGGCCCAACGAAGGCATAAAGCAGACCGCCCTCCAAGGACAACCAGCAACTATAGAAAAACAAAAAAAAAAAAAGAAGTATTTTGAGCACAAAATTACATTCAGGTCTTAACATTCCACTTGTTGTGAGTGCCAAGCACTTCAGTACAACAAGTACACAACCAATTAAGGATCTTGAATTTCCTAAGTGAGGGATTTCATTTCTATGGCTGGGTAAGTGCTTGATTAAATATAAATATTGCCCTCAGTGCGAAGAAAACGTATTATGTACATTACCTAAAACATATCCCCAAACTGTAAATGCTCTTGTGGAATTAAATTTGATGCGAGTTTAAATGTGTCCTCCAGTGATGTCATCAGAGCATACTGAAACCCTGCTGTTGTCTTAATTGCAGCTCAATAAAAAGGCCTAAAAGCTAATATGCTGTGCTATTATTAATGAGATGTTGAGTAAAGTAAGAGGGGACAATGTTGTAAACATCTTTTAGGATGTTTCCATTGAATCAATTACACCATTGACTGGGTATCAGAGCTCTTTGTTGGCATATCTTGTTTAACATTAAGCCTAACAGTAATTGTCAATGATTGTGTTTTTAAATGCTTTAAAGTGGCTCACTTGGAAGAAGGCGATGTCACATATTTCCTTGCACTATCGTAATTTAGCATTATTTGAATAAAAAGTCTCGACAATTCTGGGGTTGTTGTTTTTATTACTAGTTTTGTCTAGTTCTGAAGAGACAGATTAGATTGATGTTGATCAATATTTAAATTTAGACTTATTTAGTCATGATTAAATTAGGGAGATTTTAAATATAGTTTTTGGGGCTTGAATGTGTGTTTCTTCAATATAATCTTGACGATGCATAAACAACACTGTCGTTTTCATATTAAATGAGCAACTAAGATGTGTTGATGCACACTGAGAGAAGTTTCATTCCCCCTGTGACAATAAGCATTTATAGAAATCGGATGGATAGCTGGATGGACTGTTTCGTTGATACAAACAGTGTGAAAAATACAGGCAGACTTTGTGCATTCAGCTGCTTATAGCAGAGCCTCCGCTGAATCAATAACCACCTCTGGTGAGTAATTCAAAAAATATAAAAATACGAGTTTACGAAATAAAGCTTAGCTTGACGCCGGCAGGTGGAAAAAGGAGGATACAGTATTTTGAACAGCAAAAAACACTATGCTTGGAATGGTTGGTTGTAAGGGCAACGGATGGCACTGTGCTGATACTGAGTAATTCTATTTAAATCCAGTCATGACTGGTGTAAGGGACCGTGCAGGGGGTCGGAGAGTGGTACTCACTAGCTTGCTGTGCCGTAACCTCTCGCTCTGGTGAAACCCACCGACACTGCTACGACTAGAGCTGGAAGACCTGCAGAAACAGAGAGAGAGGGAAAGATCAAAAGGGTGAGACGAAGGATAAAAGGAAGCCTTAATGGGGACGATGAAGCATGTCGGCCAAATAAGATTCTCTACTGTGAACCACTCCATATGGCTCTTCCTATTCAAAAGTTAAGAAGCCATGCAATAGCCTGTAACGTGTGCATATGTGATTGAAACCGACTTGCTGCTCTGTAGGTGAGCCAAAGTGCGCTGCATGTACTCCCTGACACACAGGTCCAGCTGGAGGCATGAAAACTGGGCTTAGATCCCAGTTCACTGCAGGGATGGAAGCTTTGATTTAGCATTTCTTATGTACATTAACACTGCCATAGGTGAGCCACGCATGCATCATGTCTGTGAGCGAGTAACACTGCGAATGTGGGCCTTTGAGACTATAAGGGAGTGCATAAAATGTGAGGTATAGCTAGGAGTGGTCAATCATTTGTGCATTAATTAGCTAAATCAAGCAGGGTCGGTGTGTGTGTGTGTGTGTTGGGAAAGAGAGTGAGACTGAATGTCACAGAGTACGTGCCAGAAAAAGAAGGAAATATGCTGGGCTCCGTAATGAGCTTGGCTCTGAAATGTTCAAGTAATTAACAAAGCTGTGATTATGGCTGCAAATGAAAAGCAATTAGAAAAAGTCACATTAACATTAACAAATAAGATGGTGGTGAGCCAGGCTGGTCCACTAACCAGCAATGCGCAAAATTTAAATTAGACAACATCCATCTAGCGTTTGCTGATGTATAATACGGTAAACACGGACCTGTACAGTACACATACATCTCCTGCTAATCTCACACAGCTCCAGGCACACCCCAAATCTCCTGTTTCCATGGCGACTGATTTCAATCACATAATTTGGGGAGAAACGGACGTGAGGAGGATAAGCTGTTTGATCCCCTTCACTCTGCTAGACTGTTTCATGCATTTCATGTGCATTTGCAAGTGTGGCAAAGAATGATATAGCTGCCACTTCGTGCCACCACACACACATACACACACTGTCAGTATCTCTCTCTATCTGTGACTGTACAACAATCTATACATTCTCCCTCCTCTGTATCAGATAAGGGCATCGATGACTTGGCAGATTAGATTGGTGGGATCAATATCAAGAGAAATGAACAGCCTATGTGTGTGTGTGTGTGTGGCGGTGGTGTTAGAGGTTGTGCTTGTAATTTCCAAGGCTATATCTCAAAACATCTGGCCAGTGTTATACAGATGTTATCATCTGTTTTGATTATCCTCGAACATCAGTGGTGCCTATTACGAGTACAGCATAATAAAGTGACATGGAGGGTGAATGGAACAGAGGAGACGTTAAACTGGAAGGAGTGGGATTATGTTTATTCTGAGTGTATACTGTGACCCTTTGTGAGTGTATGCACGTAAAAATTCACTTCTAGCTTTGGCCATGATTAGTACGATTATATTAGAAACTGTCATAAATGTCTTTCAGGAAATTGAGTCCTTGAAGAAGCAAATACCAGCTAAGTGAATGGGAATAGCGCAAATGAAGGTTATTCAGCATAATGCAGCCAACACTTTCATATAAAAAAAAATAAAAAAAAGTCTTCCTGCCTTCCGTCACAAATACCGGTCACACAACAATCAGCATTCAATTCATGAAAGCTTCTTCATTTGCTATGCTGAAAATTCTCTGTCACGCAAAGAGTTCATATTTCCAGTAACAGCAACGGCAGACACTTACAACAGCACCTACGTGTTTCAGCGGACGCCACCATCATACTGAATAGTGTCTTTCAAAATGCAGTTACTAAAAAAGTTCAAGCCATTAACCCCAAATGTACTGGCAAGCTGTATATGCTAATACTTAATGAAGGCTGTTGCAAAACAAACTTAAAGGTATAGTGCAGATGTTTTGAAGTAGGGTTGTATGAGGCACTTATTAATAATCAGCGTATTATCTACAGTAGATGGTGGCCGGCACGCTATTAGTTTAGAGAAGTAGACAGGAGTCCCAGCACAGGAGCAAAGTAACGTTCTGTTGTGGAAAAGCGTTTTAGCCATCTAGCAGTACGAAGAAGAAGTAGTTTTATTGTACCCTATATTTAGAATAAATTCCGACTTTGAAGAGTGAATGGATCATATTCAGTTCCCTGTCGGAAATGTCTGTCTGAAGGCAAAATAAAGCGGTGAAAATATTCAAAATAAAGCGTACACTTAAAGATATATAGTTTTCTTTACATGGGCCTGTCTTTTAGTATCAGCAGTATATTGCTTTGCTCTTGTGTCAGCACTCCTGCCCATTTCCCCAAACTGGGGGGGGGGGGGGGGTTGTTCCAAACGGCATCTACAGTAGGTAATACACAGACTATGGATAATGCTGCATTGGATTTGAACCAGGTGGAAATAATAGTAATATGCTGCTTATTGTCTTACTTGTGTCTCATAAAATCAGCCATACATACAACACCATCCAACAATACCACAATACTGCACAATACCGCAATAATGTGTCGTTATCAACTAGTATTGGTAATAATAGCTAACCTGGCTGGAGCAAACTCCATTACGTTTTACAACTTGTGAACTGGAACGCACTCAACTTAGGTATGACATTATTCCCAGTTCTTAATTCAGATTTCCGTTGTAAATGAAAGGCATCATAAGTACCTCAGACAATGAATGTGCGCACTCAATATTCTCAAGGATGCATATAAAAGGTATAGTAATTTTCTCAATATAAAAAGTAAGCCTTGAAACAGGGTAACTACTGTATGATTTCATGTATCACAATTTTCAGCATCAAATGAAGACCAAAGTGCTCACCCCAGCCGAGGCACAGAAAACGCTTGCGAATGAGTCGTGACCTCATTTTGCCAATGACGGCCAGATAGGACTGCCACGCCTCTGTCAGCACCCAGCAGAAGGATGCCAAGAAGAAGAAATGCAGGAAGGCGGCAGTCACAGTACATAGACCCTAAATAGAAAAAGAAAGTCAGGGAGACAGAGAGGCGTTTTACAAAGAAATAAAACATGGTAGTTTTGTAAGAGGTGTCATCATGAATCATCTCTTAGGGTTCTATAGCAGAGTAGAATGACACCTCCACAAAAGAAAGAGGATAAAAAGAAAAAAGGAGTCTGATCAATTTTGTTCAGAAGAACAGGAGTTCAACCTGGCTCTGCAGTGTTACTCATAGAGATCGATACTCGACCACTACACAGTGCAGTCCTGCTTAGTCAGAGTACTGTGTGCCAAGTCAGTCTGCCACTTTGAGAACTCAGCTGTGTGAACCTTGTCTACACTTTTTGTTTCTAGGCATTGTAAAAGGCTTGGTCAAGAGCACTTTTACTGGGATCATAAATGCGTTGACTATGGTTTCTGGTAGAAGTTGCTATGTCTGGGAATGGATTTTTTTTGTCCCTGTGTTGTTCTGTGCACAGTGCCTTACCTTGCTAAGCGTTTGAGATTGTCCCACCAAAATCAATAAGTTGGAGGCCAAAATGGAGAGGCAAAAATTCACCAAGATGATCGATCTCTCCGAACGTATGTACCTACAGAGCAGAGGGGAGAGAGAGAGAGAGAGAGAGAGAGAGAGAGAGAGAGGGCAGACGTACGAGATAGTTATTAATGACAGATTGACAGACTGAACAGTATCCTTTTGGACATTGTACAGAGTCATTAGCTTGATTTTACCATCTGTCATGTGTGCCACCGAACACTAATCACCACCCCCCCTGCTGTAGTTGAACCATTTGTTCCTTATTAGGCCTCATTGGAGTTTTGGCATGGCAGAGGACACACACAAACTGCAATTCTTATGTATTGGTGCTGTTGGAGCCGGGATAGTGAGAGAAATCCCTATTGTCTGTACAAGGAATGTGTGAGTATAGTGACACAACACCATCAATACACGTTCGTGCACATATACCTCCAGAAGGCAGCGTAGATTAGCAGCAGGATGAGAAGAGCGCTGCAGGAAACCCCGCAGCCCACCATGAGGGGCACAGAGGGCATGCTGGTAGGACCCATTTCCTGAGGAGAGTGAAAGGGAATGGAAAAGGTGGGAAATAGACAAGGGAAATTGATAGTTAATTATTTCTGCAAGATACAGTACTATCCCACACATGTCCCTTGCTTGCTTTTATTATACCAAATAACTACATTGGTCATTTTGAGTCACAGTGAAATGGCAGTTACAGCCTCCTCAGGTTCTGTCATGTGACACATTTACAAGTGAAAAGGAATATGTGTGGGGTTAGTTCCAAGAGAAATCTGTCAGGTTTGCACTCAAAATGTGTGATATCCAAGCACACACCTCCAACTATAATATTGATCTGCTACTTTAATACACTAGTTGCAGCTTGATGATGGGTAGCTGATGGGTAGGTTTAGCTAGTTCCACTAAATTAACATCCTGCTTCATTGAAGACGACTTACAAGTAGTTATTGAGAACATAAACTCATGTTTACAATGATTACTGAGAGAATAAATCGAATGAGAAATAGGGTCATTTTCTCGTAGACTTCTCATAGATAGACAATCAGACTACTTTTGCAACGAGAGGAGCCGCCCCCCTGATGGCTCATAGAAAGAATACAAGTTTAAGGCACTTCTGCATTGGCTTCAATTTCAGACTCACAGCTTGCCGCCTGACAAAAATACTTTGTAACATTTGACAGTTAGAGAAAAGAGAGTGTTTTAATAAAATATTGAAGTTTTTGTTTTAAAGCATATACCATTACATAACTGAAGAACAATTAATATGGGAACACAAGACTAGAACTGTGTCTTTACCCTGGCTGTGCAACCCTGTATCATGGTCCTTTACATGGACGAAACAGTGCTCTGCATTGCTATGATAGTACAGGTGTATCTACGGTAACTATATGGTTAATATAGGGTTACTATTGGCTTACAGCAACACCGCTACAGACCTTTAACTAAGACAGTAATTCTGCTCCTCATACTTGCAAAACTGCATGAATACTTACTGTTATATCCAGTATCATACACTGGGTTACAGTGAAAAAGGGTATAAGAGCCATTAGCTAGATAGATAGACAGTTACATGGATTAATGTGTAGGGAGAGTAACAATGAATTGTAATAATTCCTGTTAGATTATTTGTCCTTATAGATTATAGTAATTACTGCTTTGCAGTTACAGTATCAATTAACTGATGTTCTTCCTTAGTTGTAATCCCTTTGCTAGCCCCTTATAATTGCATTGTACCTGACAATTAAATGCAATTACGTGTTAGATGGAGCTGGATAATAACACATAATTACATTAATGTAAAAGTTACTGTTTGTTGGAAGCATCTAGACCACTTTGATTATACCTATGCAACTTTTTAAGCATTACCTAAGTAATTATAATTATAGTTTCAAATTACTTTTATTCACTCTTAGACATACAGATTTATTCAGGTGGCCAACCATTTGCCGAGGTAGAGAATGTACAGTAGACTCCCACGTGGCACCTATTTACATCCGTTGTATAATTTCAGATGCACAAGGCTAAAAGCACTCAACTATAGCGCATAATTGAGAGATTTAGGTCATGATGTACAGCAGACCTCCGCTTTGCCTCTCTCCCAAGGTGTGCCTTTGAAAGGATGAGGAGCAGACAAATGAAGCTGCATGGAGAGCATGCACCCCGCCGTGTCCCAAATGGGCTTAATGTTTGCCCTGCTTTTAAGTTCTCAATTTACCTCAATTTACCTCCTAGGGTGTCTAGCCTTCCCTTTCATCCCAAAGATGTATCACAGTACACAGACACTGCACAAGGTGTCTTTTAAAGCAAATAAAGTACATACTCAAACACAAAGGCACATCTAGGCAGATGTGTCAAGTAATTGATAGTCAATGTTTGAGCTGCATGAATGTGGTTGTGTGTCTATTCAAGATGAGCCGAAGGCAGAGGAGGAAAGCAAGGGGGAGGACTTTAGAAAGGAATAAAGAATGCATACTGAAAAGGAGGAGAGATATTCAGAGAGAGATGAAGTGGGAAGAGTTGAGAACCACTAAGAGAAAGCAAAGAGTTGTAGGAGGGACAAATAGAGAGAAAATAAAAATGAGGGAGTCAAAGCGACTCTTTTAGTGGTTTTCCCTGGCTCATCAAAGGAAGCCAATTTCTCCAGAGGAAAGTGAAATAGGATGGAATACCAATATGGTGTGCACACACAAAGACACTAGGAGGAGAATGGAGGTGAAACATAATCAAAACCACCTAATAAGAAAGGAGAGACCCACAAAAAAAGAGAAAGAGGGGTATGATGTTTGATATTATGTCGAGAGGAAGGTCAAAGGATATGCAGGCTTTTTTTTGTGTTCTGACAGATCAAACATACAGGATGCATGAGAAATGACAAGCAAGCACGCACGCACACACATGCTTACACACACACACACAGACACACATACACACGCACACACACGCACACACAGACACGCCTCTATTGAATTTCCTTCCCTTTCTTCAGTCTCCTTTCGTTTGTCTGAAATTAGCCGCTTAGAGGCAAGTAACAGAATAAATTGCATTTGTACTTGTAATTTACGCAATATACTTCCACAAATTGTCCCTCAGCTTGTTCAGTGTTCTGAACAAAGTGTTCTTAATTGGTGTGGTAAGGTAACGCGTGTGTGTGTGTGATGAGATTAAGCATCTCATTTCATAATGTAGAAGGATGCTACAAACGAGGAAATAAAAAAAAAGACGAAACGGACACACAAACAGACACAAAAATACAACACAGCAGGCCTGAGGCTTCAGTGTCACACAAATGCCCTGCTCTAAATATAGTTGTATTATGTTGCAGTTGGAAGGGGTAGTGGATGTGTTTTGTGGGTGTGTGTGTGTGTGTGTGTGTGTGTGTGTGCGTGTGTAAGAGAATAGAAAAGCACACAGAGAGAGCACAGATTAGAAAGAGTGTGCTGAGGCTCTGCTGTATACGGCCAGGCTCCCCTGGGCAGCTTGGCTAACATGTGATGGAGAAGATAGCTATTTTCAGCTCAGGAAGTTTAACCTACTTATCTCCTCTCACTGACACTCCTCTACCCTCCACTCCTACCTATCCTGCTACCCACCATCCTCCTTCCCTTTCTCTCCCTCTCGGTGTCTCCCCTTCTTCCCCCCTATCCTCCCTGCCTTTACCTCTTACTCACACCTGAGCAGTGGGGTGGGTCTCTCCAATTCTCCTCAACACTAATTTTCCATTAACTCTTCCAAGGAGATCATGAAGATTTACAATGCTGAGATTACAGAAAACCACACTTGTTTCCAAGTAGTACTGCAAATGCATATTTTATGAGGAGTAAGAACACTTGGAATACTCTATTTGACAGCATGCATTAAGTGTGTATCTTTGTGTACTCATCGCCACTCTATTCATGCGATGTGGTGTGTAGGCCTACAGTAGGTACATTTTTCTTAGAAACTCTATTGGGAACTCACCAAAAAGGCGCAATAGGGCCTTTCATCAGTGCCTCAGAAAACAGCTAAAATGACCATTATTAAACCGATTCAAATGGAGGCTAGGTTGGTTAGCTTAAAACTACTTTGTAAAGTAGTGTGTGTTCAGGGGATGGATTGTGGTCATCCTTAAAACAACAGCTAGCTGTTCTGTGAGGCTGTGCTTTGAGCTAAATGGTAATGGCAGCATGCTAACATCCTCACAATGACAATGCTAACAGGCTGATTTTAAGCAGGGATAATGCTCATCATGTTCCCCGGCTTAATTTATATTTTTAGCGTGCACATTTAGCTAATTAACATTTAACAAGCACTGCTGAGGTTGGTGGCAATGTCATTAGTTTTGCTGATATTTGGTTATAACCAAAGTACTGGATTACATATTGACAGTGGCTCAAATGACATTGTCTAAGTGAAGGGATTTCCTCCACACACCCAACAGGTAAATATCACTCTGCCTATAGAGTTCCTGTCAGCTCCATGGAGCATTTCAGCTCATTGTTTTGGTTTTAACTCTCCCCTATCATCAAGCAGCTGTTTGTAGAGAAACACACTTGGGTCTCGTTGTATGCTACTTATCCAGCCCTAAACACCACATAGAAAAGGCCAGCAAGTGGCTAGTGGCCTATTTAGCAGCTAAAAGGCCAGATATTTGCATAAGGATTTCGTGGAGAGGATAACAGAGCTAAAAGGAGAATGAATATTGGATTTATTTTGTGGCCAGAAACTGAACGCCAAATGATCGCTAAGATTGCTCCATATTAGCTGGATGTGTACATAAACTGTGCTGACTAAAGACTCATAGGAAGTTGGGAAAACCACTTAGTGAGATCATGATTCACGTTAATTGTACTATTTAGGTGACTACTGCACGTGAGTCACGTGACTAACGACTCACATGATTAATGATTTAAGTAGGCTGTGAAAATGCTAATTAAATGCTGAATAATTCTTGAAAAGATTTCAAAATTCAGCAGTCCCACGCAGATACAGGCATAGGCACAAGCATACAACCACACTCGCACACCCATGCAGATTGTGCCACTGCAGAAAACTCCCCATCTTTCTAATCTAGTGATCCTGCTATTCAGTTCCCTGTTTTGCTGTCATGGCACTAGGTAAATAATACCTGCGATATGCTGAATCAATTCAGCAGACATTTAAGGGTTTAACTTGACAGGCTCTGGCTTCAGCGGCCTGAAGACAAACCATACGTCTCCTGTCAGTGTTTGACAACCTGGAGAGCTGACAGAGTGACTTAAAATGCAAAGTCATCATATCAAGTGCTAGCCTTCTCCTCAGGTATTTTTTAAACACCATTTGAGTTTGGCACTGCTTGTTGAAGCAAAATCAGCTACAAAACATAGGCCTTATGCAAAGCAAAGTTCTAAATTAAAGCCAGTAGGAAGATACACTATTTCTTTAAAACCATATTGGCCCGGTCATAGATACACTATAACAGGTGTTGTTGGTTTACACAAATCGGATCAAATCGGATCAAATTTTAATCACGAGGTCACCAAAAGGACATATCACCCTCTACTGTCTGCTGTAGGAAAAAAATGTATTACACAAAACAAGGAAATAAAAAAATATACTGTATCTAAATCAAAATAAAAGCCCAAACTGTTCTTGTACTTGGAAATAGTGAATCTTGTGTCAAAAGCAACACGTTTTTAAGGATGTAATTATACATCTGGTCAAATCTATCACTCCAGGGGTCAGCCATTAAGCATCGTCAGCCAGAGAAAAACGAAATAATTTCACCTGTATACTCTCTCATCATCTCCCTCGTCACTAACTAACCTTCAATTAATGCGACGAGGGATCCAAAGATTCTAATGCAATTCCACAACGAGCCTCTCATAAATTTTAGCAACCCTCATCTTTCAATTACAGTTGACAAGTGCAAGGTATTTGCATACTGTAACCTTGTAGTCTTGCTCCATCTAGGGCAGCGCTTGTTGTCTTTTTAAACACTATCTGCAGTTAAGCTATATAATAACTTAAAATATGAGCTGCCATCCTATGCCGCTTGAATCATCGCTGTCGTCCTTCCACAGTCAAATCAGGCACTTTGACCATCCTTTCGAAATAATAGACTCAGCTGTGTGATATTTTCATTCTGATTAGTTGCTGGTGAGTGCTAATGACAGCGAGGAAACAGACTCGAGTAGACCCAATCATCTCAGCTAATAGCAGTTAGCCTGGCATGTAAAAGACTCTGTGAGCAATCTTTTACAGCAGAGGCCGAGATCACTTCACATATTGTTCTTGCTTTGATTTGCAGTAATTGCCTTTTAAAAATGAGTTATGGAAATACAGAAGGCACCCCCTCTCCTCCTAGCCAATGTGTGTGTGCGTATGTGTGTGTTTGTGTACTCATCCACACTGACTGGATCAAGGTCTCAGGTGCTGTTTGACTGACTGACCTTCTCCCTCGCATTTCTGGTTACCTGCTTAGGCAAGCACAAGCCATGAATCCAACTCTAACTATGAAAACAAGTTTGGGAGACGCGTCTGAAAACTTTGGTCCATTTCCATGTCAACACAACACAGGACAGCAGTCATATATGCTGACAAAACTGAACTGAAGATGTATAACTCACTTGATTAACTTGGGGCACTAAATGTTAAACTGCCTTTTATAAAGCCAATACCTCCTTCTACTCCAAATCCCATGATCCCTATAGTGCTGCTGAGGCAATGAGTCCAGACATATCCGTAGGGTTGGTGTTCCCACTGCAGTCATTTTGGGAATTAAGTGGCTTGGTTTATAGTATGGCCTCGTGACCTCTCTCAATCAACTCCTCTTTCTCCCTCTCTCTCCTCTGTTTCCCCAAAGTAACAACCTCTGTCTTGTGTCTGATAGTGAAGGTCTCTCTACAGACACACAGCAGGATACACACACATAATATGTGTATAGGCTACAAACGCGGAAATCTCAGAGGCTACAGAAAGTAAACAGGATTAACTGGCTATCCCTCGCTCCACTGTAAACTGCCTGTAATGGCAGCGCTGCTTCTAAATCCCTCCATCTCTTTCTCTCCCCCTCCCTCCCTCCCTCCCTTTTCTATTAAACACGGAGGTTAATCCTCAACCCCCCTTGTCCCTAGCGCCATGGCCCAGGATAAGCTGTCAGAGCTGGGCTGCTGATACTCAGCAGTGCTCCAACAGCCACACAGCCTGGACAAAACATAGTGCATAGAGTGTGTGTTTGAGTGTCTACATTTTTGTGCACGCTTGCTGTGTGCGAGGGTGTATAAAAGTGCAAACATCCATACTTGTCTGTGTTTGCATGTGTGGATGTGACTGGGTCTCTCCCTCGCCCTTTACAGAATCCAATGTCCGGTGGATTAAAAAACTGTGTTGGACCCTGAAGCAACAAAGTGCACTGAACGCTGGCCACAACAGCTCTTGACTGGAAGCCACAGACACAAACAGACTGACCCATACCTTCCGGTCCTCAGCACATGGGTAATGGGGATCTGAATGGTGAATCGCTAATGACTAACATGCTCTTCACAGATATTACAAAAAAGTCAATTTGTTTTCTCTCCTATCCCTCTTTTACCAAACACGGCCGACCTTGCTTGCTGTGGAAACGGCAGAAGTCAATATTGTTCAGTTGAAGGAGGAGTCATAGGAACCAGAAATAGCGGCTGAAATGGCCCATACAGAGCATAGGTCACAGCCATCGTGCTTTTCCATATAATGGGAATTAATGTCTCCCCTAGTTCTGTAATAGGTTCCAGACCCCTGTGAAGTAATTCAAGCTTTGAGGGAGAAAATAATGAACAACTGCAGTCATTCCCCTGAAGGCCATCACCTTATTCTGACTCTCTTTACACTCAATAAAAAAAGAAAGGCTATGGAATGTCCAGGGGCTGAGGCAAACAAAATAAAATAATAACTCCGACAATACGGTATTGAGATCCCTCGGTTTACAAGCCAACTGAACATTGGAGGTTTATATCCAATATAAAAGTATAGTCAGCACCTTTAGCATTGGCCTCTACAATTCAAAGGTACAATCAGTGTCAGCTGCTCAGCTGTATTGCTGTTGACACAAGCAAGGTGCAACAAAATGATCTAAGTTTGTATAAAATGACAATCCAAGCAAAAGTTCAAGGAAGCGGATAACTCCATAAACTGCGACCAGTAATATATCCCTACTGTGGGACCTATTTGACATTGCTTAAGTACATTCTGTTTCACAGGGATTAATTACAATGCTCCCTTTTATGAGATTATTGATCACATTTAGAAAGAGTATAACATTTTGAGTTGTTGCGAGTCCTCGTGAAACATACCATTTGTTTTGGACTCAACACCAGGAAGATGAACGATGAAGAAGATGTATGCATGTTTTGCACACTGACCACTCAAGTATTTGACCGATCAAAATTAATTTAAAGAGAGAGAATGCTGTATGAAAATAACCATATGAAGAAAAAACGGCCCCTATCATCACAAAAAGTTGTGAAGTTGGAGGAGCTACTGTATTTCTGCCACCCTTGGTTTTAGAAGGAAATGTCCCATTATTTTTTTTCTGGAAATGTTAAGTCAGTTACAGTTAGGTAACTTTCATGGCATGGATGGGCATGAAAGTCTCAGAAAGAGACATTGTTAAAATGTGTTTTTTGATAAAGCTGTACAAGCAAATACAAATAACACAAGGTGAACTTAACTATGACTCCTATAGTGCATATGTGGTGCAAAACATCCAATTTTAGTTCTTCAAATTATTTTATATGTACCTTAACAGTGAGGAGACACCATTTCATATTTGATGCAGAGTGTATGTTAAGGGCCAAGACAGACTTAACAGTAAAGTAAGAGCAAAGGGTAAAAGCACTGCACCAGTGAATGCTATATGAATGCAATGAAAAGGTTACGAAGGAATAGATGTTCACATAAGCCATCAGCTTTGTCTCTGGGACACTGGTTGTTAATGCATCACTACTTAGAGCATCTCTGTCTCTCTTCCTCTCTCTCTCTATCTCTCTCTCTCTCTCTCTCTCTCTCTCTTATTTTTCCCTGTCACAAGTCTGCCTTTTCTGTTTCGTTGTTTGTCAGCAGTATTACAGAAAGAGTGCTGGTCCGATTTTCATGACACCTGGTTGAGGAGTGTACCAGCGGCCAAGGACGACAAAATGTAAGTTTGGAGTGGATCTGAATCACGGAGCGGATGCACTGATTATTTTTCACTTTCATTGCAAATGCGAGATAGGGCATGGCTCTCCGAGTGCCCTCTAGTTATTTAACGCAATCACTATCCTCGTGGGCATTAGGTGCAAGCAAGCCTAGAGACAAATTAACAGCCAAAGCTAAAGGGAACATTTTGTGATCATAGTGGTTCAGGAGCTGTGGCATGAAGTGAGAAAAACAACTGAAAGTGTTAACAAGCAGGGTGAAGGGAGGAGGAGGAGGAGAGGGAAACTGATGGGAAGACATCAATGGCAAATATGGCTAAAAAGAAAAAAATGGAGCAAAAAAGTGGGTATAGATAATAAATTGAGTTAGGTGCGTACAGTTATACAATTAATGAAGTAGGGTATTGTGGAGGAAGAGGGTGGCTGTGATGAAGGTGAACTAAAAGCTGTCAGGTTTTTGGATGTCCATTAGTGCAACTACAGGAGAAGGGTCACTGTATCAGAACAAACATTACCCTGAACTGCTAAAAAGCCTTCTTTAATCATGTCAAACACACCCGGCGAGCCACCTGAACTATTTATAGAAGCGCAGGTTTTTTAGTACTGCAGGCACAATCAAACACAGACACAATAAAACTGTCTTCCTCTTGATGCCTCCTCTCTCTCTCCCATCGCATAGAAGTAGCTCGCTGAACAACCTGACCTTTACTAAGTTTACGCAAAGAAAAAAGTTGTAAAAATGTGGTGTGATTGCCGATCAACATACTAATAAGATAAGCAAGGGAACACTGATCAAAACAGCTTCTTATACTGTGACAGTGTTAAACATTGACGGCTCTGTTCAGCCTGTGCCCATTTTCTTGGCAGCGGTGTAAGGAAAGATGCTTGTTATAAAGTAAGACAGCCATATAAAGAGAATAAATGACAGTTTTAGCAGCCTGTTTGTATCATACAGTAAAGCCATCTCATCATCTTCCTGACCTGGCCCCTGGTAGTAGTTGCCTTGTTAGCCCCCAAGTCCCACAGAGTACTACATCAGGATATGCATAGGTGACTCACCGGGTCTTTAGCTTGCTGCGCTATCACGGCGTAGGTGGAAATCCTGCTGCACAGGCATTTGGTGTGGACAGTGGTTGACGCGAGCGTTTGGCAGCCTTCTGTGCCCCAGTTTTCTGCGCCAGCTTCCCTGGAGGTGGGGAGAAGGGGTGGAGGGGAGGTGGTTGGGGAGGGAATGGCAGAAGGGACATAAACAGTGACTGTTAGACTCAAAAGAAATGACTACTGACGTGACTTAACACGTCAGTAGGAAGATCTAACTCAAAGAAGGGTGAAAGAGGGACAGCAAGTTTCAAAGTTAGACCATCAAGTTCACCGAGTTCACCCATTCACTCTGTAGGTTTAATACGCAGTCCTCACCACTCATGCAAACTGACAGCCTCTTTTCCCCCGCTGGCATAAGAAGGCAATGTCACCATACTTGTTCTTGAGTTATCTCCGTGTTTAGCACCCTAAACACTTTCTTTCCCATCTTTGTTCTTACTTTTCTTCTTTCTGTTCCATCTCCCCTTTCTTGGAGGAATACTCTAAATAACTTGAGGCATTGAGGACGGATGAGAAGGGTTGCATCAGCTAACGGTAAGCAAAGACCAGTGCGGCTTAAGTGGTGGATGGGGATTATTCTGCACTAAATGGTCAATTGCTTTGACACATTACTGGGAAAGAGAGTGCCCGGAATTCCCCCCCCCCCCCCCCCCTCCCTCTAACTGCCCTCAATGCAAGGTTGAATGTGACGGGCGATCAATAAGATTCCACCTGAACTAATTACCATGGCAGATCACTCTGCACATTAACCTTATGTTTAACCCTGGATATACTTATATTCTAGCTAGCAGAGACAGATGGAAACATTGTGGGAGAGCAGCTGAGGTGTCTTGATGGGGCAAAGGAGGCCAACTCCATAACCAATGGGCAATAAGGCAGGAATAAAATTCTTACAATGAGTAATGAGATCCTACATGAACACACTATTTTCTGCCAAAACAGTTTTGGAATTTTGGCTCAGTTATGAAAATGTGATGTAAATTACTACCATGTACCAGTTAGGATTTAGCAACATTTGAATGAGAATCTGATGACATTTGGGGTTTGTTTGGCAACTGATTAAGAGTTAACTCTCATGAAAAACACCTAAAGATGTGGGGCTTTTTTTCACTTTGATTGTTGAATATGTATGACATGTAGTAACTTTCAGGGGCTACATAAATCAGATATACTTACTTAATAACAGTATAAAAAAGGTTATTTTTTTTGGGAGGTCCTGATATTTTGGGAAACAAACAATATTTTCTTTTGTTTCATACATATTATATCATATTGTTTTTCTGAAAATAGAAAGACTTGTACAGCAGAAAATATGAAATGGTATGCTATTACAGACAGCACGGTGCACTGTTGTTTCACCACAAATGCTTTAATGGAGAACATAACTACCTCATCTCAAGCCAATAGCAATGAGCACCCTCAACAGTAAAATAACAATAAAAATGAGTCTTGCCTATATGGACTTCACCATATTACAAAATACAAGGGCTTTGACTGGCAATATTGTCTGAGCACTGTTTACATCTCGAGGGAAGGCTTTAGTGACAGTTTTACTTCATAAGAAATTATAAACTTGCTTGTTGCTTATCGTATTTATGGTATCACATTTCACAGGGTAACACATTTTATGTGTTACCCTGCCTTTGGAGTAATAAGAGAAAGACAGATAGTTTAACATTAAAAGATAACAATAAACCACTCTTCTATGAAGCTATAACCTATAAGAATAATAAAACAAATAAATCTTGCAACGTTTGTGGTTTTATTTTGAAGGTTAGATGCAAAACCAGAAGCATTATTTTGATATTACTTGCCACCTATTCATCAACAATTAAGTATACATCAAATGAACAAAAATGGAATTATTTCTGTGTCTTGACTCTTTTTGTCATATTGTGGTTTCTTCTACAGTCAATCATATTATGCAAACCAATGGTTAACCACCCGCCAAGGACAACATGCTAAACTCAATACAGTACAGTACATCACTCTAATACATTCCTGCTAAGACGGGCCACTCAAATATGATCAGTATGATGCTAAATGACAAGCATGTATCAACATTAATTCATCACCACAACAATCATTCCATAATGTCAGTAATGACTTGTGAGTACAATTCCCTGATGATCATCATCTGCACAGTGACACTTCAAACACCGAAGATTGGAAAAGGAGTCTTCAGCTTGTCATGTAGCAACACGGTGCACGGCTTTGTGTGCTTCTGTGTGTGTCTCAGAACGAAAGAGACAGAGTAGAGTGAATGAGAGAATATGTGCACTTGTTACCTTTTATGAGGAAATCCTCCAAAGTGTGTACATTCTGTGAGGTATTTTTGGGCTACATTTCCTCTATAAAACACCACATGTACATGAGGAATCCAGTGAATTTACAATGTTTCATCTGGCGTTAATGCATCCATGGATAGAAAACATGTGAGTTGTGTGAACTCCCAAGAGATGTCAAGTAAAGTATATGCAAATGAGTTCGTTCACACCAGGTTCGTTCACACGTGTATGGCATGCATTAATGATTGCGTGTTACGTGGGCAAATGTTGCATACCGAATTATGCATGTCAGTTGATGTATAGTATAACAGATGCACATGTGAAAGCATGCATGGCATTCATTTACTGACACAAACGGTCTAACTACATGCGAGGACACACGCATCAAATATTCTATGCAAGTCTGGTGGAAGAGAGGAAGTTGGGGTAATGAGAAACTGTCTGACAGCTCACAAAAGGGGGCCGCTGAAGATAACACTCACACAGGAACACACATTATCTGTGACCTCTTTGTTTTGGCTGCTGAATTTCAAGCCTAATTGGGCATCAGATTTAATTGTTGGTATTGATGTCTTTCAGCAAAAAGCCAGCTTTGACTTTTACTCAGTTTTATTTCACCCGCAAAGTTGAAGCAAACCGTGATCTTTGTTATGGCATGTCCACTACAGCTATAGATAGACACTTCTGCTGTGGGCCCCGCTGGGTTCATAGAAGTATTACATCATCATATGGGCTGAGCTGGCGAGGAATAATTAAAAGGACACGCCTTTTGTTCTACTTATATCATAGCACTTGAATGACCCTTGAGCCGCTGTCAACTCCTCTTATCAAGGAAAACAGGTACCAGATGTACAAATAGGTATACATATCAGTATAGTTGGTTTATAGGCTACGGATCCAAAAGTATGCTGCAAAGATATCAACAAACAAAAATGTTAAGATGGGTAAATATAAATAATGCCCCCAGTTTGCTAGCATTGCGATAATCAATGCATCTGTTGTTTGGTCTTGATTCTGACAATGAATGTTAGAGTTGGCTTCATTTTCACAGGTAGTTATCCAACAGTGCACGTGGAGAATACCCAGTGCCATATAGACACAGCAGTGCTGTGAGCTAAATGCTAATAGTAGCATGTTAATATATACACAATGACATGCTGATGTTTAGCAGGTGTAATGTCCAACATCTTAATTTAGCAAATTAGCATGCAAAAATGTGCTATTTAGCACCAAACGCAATGTACAGTTAGGCCTGAAGGGACATCAGTTTTGCAGGTCTCTGGTATTAAAGTATTAAACCTTTGAACTAACGATGATAAATAGGTAAGGGGTCAAGGATATTACAATTCATATGAATGTATGTGACATTTCGGTCTAAACGAACGTGGTGGGTCATCCCTGCAACCACACTGTTAGCATATTTTAAAAAAACAATGCCGTGTTTGTGATGAAACCAAGAGCACTGAAACATAATTTCAAAACAGTGCGATAATACAGGGTTCCACAGTAACATATTACAATGCTTTCCAATTTGTTCCCTTAACTGCTTGCATGATGTTGCAGCTGTTAAAAAAAATAGGAAAAACTTTCTGAACAACAGCATGAATTGACCTTTTATGTCTCCTGAGAATAAATTGGCACCAACACTTGACTGAAAGGGCAACGATATGAAAACCAATTGCACCCGGTTAAGAAAAAAAAAAAAAAAAAAGGTTCAACATGCATTGAATTCATGATGCAGAGATTTGAGCTGGATGGCCGTAAAGTCACTGCCTCCATCTGCTTAGTAAACTAAATAGTGACGTGTTGCCAATGCCTCTCATCCAAAGCAGCCTTTTATTCTTAACAGGCAAAGATGACATAAATAATTTAAGGGGCAGAGAACACAGACATCATTCCTTATGATACAAGAGATGATGGTGCAAGGTGGCAATGTTCAAGATCTTGTCACTGCTAAGCATTTGAAACAGTTTTACATGAGAAAATGGTGTTCTACACAGCTGTCATTGATGCAATAAGGATTAACATTATCAGCTAATTACAGCTGCTGGCATACACTGTCAAAACTGATTTACGAGATGACCGTAGCCAAAAAAAAAATAGTTTAGTCGTTAAATTGCAGGCCCTGTGTCCATTACTCTATTGTTTATTGCTCATTTCTGGCAAAATGTGCCATCAAACTTGTGTGTATTTGTCATCAGCTGACAAGCTAAGCTATAACAAAGGAGAAAAAAACTAAAAATGTAGAAATGATAAGGCAAACAGCAACAAATGCAATGAGACGAAGAAAGCATGGATGGATTATAAAAAAAAAAAGAAAAAATCACAGATGGAAATCAACAGCATGTAAATCACACAACTTATCCTCATTACGAGGAAATACTTTTAAGTGAAATTGCTATGAAGTCTTTAGAAGATAGTAGAAACAGGTTTAATATTCAAAGCATGATATTGTGAAGTCATTGAGTAAATTACCATAGATACTGTATAGCCTGATGTTTTGATGTGTTTAGAAAAATAGAAAAATATTTATAACTTAGTCATTGTCTAAAGCAGAGTGAGAGTTGGTGACACACATTGCAAACAGAGAGTTAATGAGTCATGGACAGAAGGACGACTGGTAGGGAGCGGGCTTGTTGTACCAAAGAGGGAGTCAAAGGATCACGAAGTTAAGTGGCCTCACGTGGACACACGGGGTTGAAACTTGTCACTGTACGTCGGCATTAGCGGCGGAAATAGAATGACAACCTGCATGTTTTTTCTCAATTCTTTTCTGTACCGATTAAGCAAGAATAGAAATTTAAAATAAACAAATGCTTAAACATCGTAATATTCCAGCACAGATGCAGTATTTTAAGTCCCTACTGGTACACCCACACAGGTATTTTCACACAATTTGCCTGATCACAATTTCACACATCTCCCTAATATTGGAAAGCATTGTCATTATTAATGGTGTATGAAGTCTGGTTTCTAAATGTAATAAGCCAATTTCATAGAAGACATTTTGTCATGTCTCAATAAAAGCACAGGTGTTAATTATCAGATAAATTATGGCTGAATTACATTTAGTTGCTTCAGTTTCAGGCTCCGGTTGTGCATGCGGGCTCTATGGCACACTGTCATGACTTACTGGGAACTCAGACAGAAGAACGGAGCCATAGTTAATGCTTTTAGTGACACCTGTGCTTTTCCTACTGTCAAAAGGTCTGCTGTGAAAAAAGGCCTATTGACATCATCAGCTCAGAAATAAGTGGAAACCCTGAAAAGGTTTACATATTAGACAGCAGCAGGCAGAATGACGACGTGGTATAAAGACCAAAAAACACACACACGCTGTGTGGGAGAGGTCACCGCAACCACAAGACTTTTAACCAGGAGACCAGTGTTCAAAAACATTGAGTTATTTAGAAGTTACCTTCGTGATGTTTGGGTTTACGTAGGTATTTAAAGCCAACCACTTGTTTACCATAACTGTGCACTGGGCTACCCAGAACATGTTGACCAGATATGTCTAAATTGTACTGAACTTTTTGTTTTTCAAATTTAAAAACAGTGGTATTTCATCTTAATCAGTTTTGACAGATTTTGATTGCACTGTTGCTTATCATTTTTTAGCCCTGTGCCTGTGTGAATACATGTCAGGGTTTACTTTCCTGATTGAAGCCACAGAAGGAAATGGAGAAAAAAGTGTGGAAGAAAAACTATTCCGGTTGATGGAATCTATTCCAGTAGACATTACATCCCCGACCGCCAGGGAGCCAGAATGCACATTCACCAGAGGCAGTGCACATTACCCTTTTACTCTCAATCCAGCTAGAAAGCACTGAAGCAAATCTTCACACGACACAAATCATCCGTACTTACTCAACCCTTCATATCACCTATTATGTAGGACTGACCAGCCCACATTCACACAGTATTTGTCACAATAGGCCTGTGTTTAAATTTCAGTTCATGTATGTATGCATGAATATTTTTGACCTAGATATTAACTCTGTCGGAACTAAGCTTTTCTGTATTACTCTAACTGATGTAAAGATGGGTCTTATAACCCATAATAAAGAACATGCTGTGAGATTATCTGATGCCCGCTAGTATTTTTATGTGCAAGACCGCACAGCTTACATTTTTAAATGTTGTCTGTTGCGGTTACTCAAACATGAAATATTTATTGATGTGAATCCCATGTGTTATGGAATGACTAAGGGGTGAATGTCAATCAGACATCTCTCATCAGAATACATGCATGACTGTTGTGATAATGAAGGGAGGAGCCATCACAAGGCCAGAGATGTGTACGCTAAGCTATATTTATATAGGATATTCAAGTAGTTCACAACACCACTAAATCTCCACAGTCATTCATTTCTAGCTCCCTTCCTTTAAAATCGGGACTGGAATAGAGTCAAATGCAATGTCGTTGCTTAACTCTACTTGTCTGTTCTGTGGCTCATGTCATGTTAGACTCTCATACAAAACCCTTCTTCATGCTTCTTACGTGATTCTCGTGTGAGGATGATGCTTTGTCATTGACCTACACCACCCCAATCTGCTTTCTGGCATGGCCCTGGGCTAATTTATAAGCTTCTTTTCCGGGATTATCTTTCTTCCTGGTGTGCAAGCTAGTGAGCGAACAGGAAAAGCAAAGATACAGGTTTTTGGCCACAGCTATTAATGGCCTACTGTCCCGACTGCCTGCATTTGCTGTAAACATGGACAGCAGCATGGCTCTAAAAGAAGGGTGAAAATGCTGAAAACGTATTATTTTATTCTGATTCCGGAAAAAATTATGTTCAATTTTTTTTGTATTGGCATTGCAACCTGACATTTTAAAATGTTACATCTCACAGAAAATGTGGTGGGCTTTTCTGAAACTGAGCATTTTGTCAGGGGCTCAAAGAGGACTCTTAAGGCCAAAGAGACAACTCTGAAACCCACAAAGCATTAACACAGTTCCCTCTCAGACTACTTCCAGCTGCATGAGAGTAAAGAGGATAATGTGCTAGCAAACAAGATAAGCATAAGGCAAATACAGCACTTGACTTTATGTTATAAATAAGCTCTTGTAAGAGTGTATTTTGCCAAGCATAATCAGTTAGAGGACCTTCACACAACACCCTCAAAATGACCTAAAATAGATTTTAAGGGGTTATCGATGGAACTTACCCAGTGGTTCTTAAACTGCCATGGTCCAGTAGTGGGCAATGTATTCCAACTGACAGCAGAGAGCAAGTCTTCTTTTTCCTCTACTTTTAATCTAAACTTCAAATACGAATCACTACAAATGCCAACATCATCTTCGCCCAAGGGAAGTTTTAAAGGCTATCCCTGACTGTATGGTAAGATCCAGTGCACCATCCCACTCCGTCTGGTCACATGGTGATGGAATCAATAAAATAATGCATGAAGTAAAAATAAAAATAAAAAAATAACCTTATATTCCTAATCTGCTTTTTATCACCCAAACTAAAAAGAAGAACGTTTTTTAGGAGCACGCCGCCCAAACTTATCCATGAAGTCCAGTGGTGGAAAAAAAATCATATCTAAAGTTCTGATTTGTAGGTAACACCAGTTAGAACTGATCTCAACAAGAAACAGCTACTTAAAGCTAAAAAAGTACCTTCAATCCAACTGTTCTCAACAAGAACCCGGGCATTCTGCACTGAGAACCGATGCTACCATGTCAAAGCGCTCTCTAAGGACCGTTGTGATGGCTGGGGAAGTGAGCCGAGAGCCTGTCCACGTCTGTAATGCCCAACGGAGGTAGAGCCCACATAAGCCCTACTGGCCGACTCCCTCTTGCCGAGCTGACTCTCTGTTTGACACAGTCTTGATCCCTTCTGCTCTGTCAGATGGGAAAGTGGAGCAAGCCCGATCAACCCCCCCCCCCCCCTTCCTCCTGATGGCTACGCTGTTAAGTGTGTTAGTGTGTGCTTCTGTGCAAGTGTGTGACGACGGGGAGGGATGAGGAAATATGCACAGGTGGATATTGTGTAAGGTGGTAAATTATTACATGTCATTTCAATCTTAGATGGGGAAAAACAATTTTGTTTCCGCAATACTATGACAGAGGTATACCAGGACAAAATAAATATTTGAGCACATCAGTTGGTCTTGTATAATGCACTTGTGACAGGCATTGCATTATCTGGTTCATGTTGCCTCTTTTTTTAGACTGAACTGTTTGCTGTCTCTTAAGGGATCACACTCTATATAGCATCCATCTATTTTCTATACACAACTTGAAAAGTACATTCAGTAGAGTAAAGAGCTCCCCCAGGTGTGTCTGCAATGTCCACTGCTGTAATGTTTGATTGAATGAACACAAACAATTCCCCCTATCTACACTATGATGCATAGCAGATGCATTTTTCGCTCATGCTTCTCACTCATTTTTATCTATGCAGCTGTCTGCTCCAGCTCCCTGCAGCTAAACTGCGGTTCACTGTGTAACACTTCATGTTGACTGTTTATTGCTACCTCTGAACAGAAAGAGTCAGTCCTGCTGTGTGTTTAGTTCTGTTAGCTGTTAGCTCTGTTGGCTGCCAAAAGCTAACTAACTGTACTACCAACAAAACACACTCAGTTGTCATTTTTTAAGCTATAGTTTCTATACATAAATACATGCATGCATGCAATTGTCTTACCTACGTGTGCAATCAAGAGGAGCAATTCCTAATTTGTTTGGAAACAATGGTCAAAACTGCTTATCACTTGCGGTCATTTTGACATTTTGGCCAGATTTGTGTCCAGCTAGTGTTTGGCAGTGTGCAGAATATGCCTTTGACTTTTTACTTCATTAAAGGTTGAGACCTGCCAGTGCCAAAGCTGATAGCGGTGCCAGATCAATCTGAGCCCAAAGCAAGCCTCAATCTACCGTGTCAGATTGAGGATGTTAGAGCTACTTGTGCTGCTCACCAGGCCATTCATACTCTATGGCAGTGATGGGCAGTGGGGGCAGGGTGGGGTGCCTTGGTCTTTAACCACTGATCCCCGATCAAGCTGAAGACCACTGGGGATTAGAAATAGGATTAGGTGACCCTCAACCCTTCATAATCTTACTGTCATCCATCTAAAGCAGTGACTCTCAACTGGTGGGTCGCGGACCCGTTTTCAGTGGGTGGTGGGATTGTGGCTGAAAAAAAAAAATATATATATAACTAAAAAAATCATGTGCTTTTATTTTGAAGGGGATTTTTTATGCAGCGGAGTACCGTTTATTCACACTCCTCAATAATATTTGGCGTTAATGCCTTGTAATGCTAATATCAGCAGAGGATAAACTGAAAACTATACGTGTGTCAAATGACACTATAAGTAGACAAATTGAAGACATGTCGGATGACATCAAACAACAGACCACAGCTCAAATTAAGGCGAGTGGTCATTTTGCATTACAAATGGATGAATCTACAGACATAAACAAAACAGTTTTACTCGTTTACGTGAAACATGTGTGGGACGGGGACTTACAG
Source organism: Anarrhichthys ocellatus (assembly GCF_004355925.1). NCBI lineage: Eukaryota > Metazoa > Chordata > Actinopteri > Perciformes > Anarhichadidae > Anarrhichthys > Anarrhichthys ocellatus. The sequence goes on along the minus strand of NW_022280044.1, from coordinate 4,315,198 downwards.
GAACAATTTCTCTGCACAAGAGAGCTCCCTATACTACGACTGCAGAGGACATTTTCAGCTCAGGTTCAAACTGCACCATCTTTTCATTAAATACATTTTAAGAAGTTGAAAATGTTCCTCGATTTCGCTCGCGGCATGTCATTAAGGGGTGGTGGTGGGTCCCGCAGCCAGACCAGTTGAGAACCACTAATCTAAAGTGTATATTGCATTCATCTCTAACTACTGGGTCAATTTTTTTAAAGCACGCTTTAAATTAAGATTGCTCTTTGGCCCGCCTGTAATACATTTGAGCTTTGTCATTCGTATGAGAGTATGTTGCTACTCTGCTTATTAGACAGTAAAAATATGATGTATTACCATGTATATTTTAAAGTTGGCAGCAAAAAGGCAATTTGTTCTGACTGAAATGCAGCAGCTATCGAATCAGTGACACATCTGGAGTGGCACATATACAATCTAATGGAGCCAATCTGTAATGCATTGGGCATAAAATACACAAGTGCTGCACTATGCACTCTAGTGTGTACGTCAGTGGGGCTTTAGCCAGATATCCCACACTGAGGCAGAGTGAGGGTCAAAGCATGGAGAAGCCAGAGGCAAGGTCAGCAACCACATAGAAAAGAGGGGCTGAACATCATCATTTACCATGGAAGAGTTAGTGAAAGAAAGCGGAAAAATCAAGGAGAAAGACTTTGGGGAGATAACTCAGTGATGATTCAAGGTAGACAAGGGATTTTCTCCAAACATTATCTGAAATAGTGAACATCTCGCCTCTTTGCTTCAACTAACCTGATCTCCCAGTTTCCAACCTTGTAAAACTTTGATGCGAGCTAAACATAACAGTGTCTATTCGAGTCGTCAAGGCAAATGAATGAGATTAGGTTGAGGAGACGGGCACATGGGGGAAGAGAGGAAGGGATGACGAGCACAGCGATTTGGGTGGGCAGATGGTGCCGACATATGGGACTGTTAGGGGCAAAATAAATAAATAAAGACTCACACATAAATACTGAGATGAACTGTGAGTGCCACAAACTGTTGGCCAACTTAGCCAGCTGAGAGAGACCGCAAATGTTAAGGAGCTACCACTGAAATTGCTTGCAGATTTCTAAATAGACCACGACTGCTGAAAAACATGCACATTGACATTTGTCTAGGATGACAGTAGGCTTTAGAGATGTGAGCCTCTGAGCTCTAAGTAAGTATACATTACCCATGTGTGCATTACAACAATTAAGGGGGAAAGATACACATGCAGTGTATGATCGTTTTGTTGAACGTGGGTGCATCTGTGTGCCCTAAATATAGTCTGCAATTACAGGTTATAGATTGAAAGTTATTTCCGTCTCCGAGCTGAACTTTTCCCCTGCTGTCTGGTTCGTCTGCTGCCGTGTTTGCCCTTCCGCCACATTGCTATCTATACATTCGCCATCTCTTGTCTGCCTCCGGCTCAACCTCAAAGCCTGTGGCTCAGTTGGAGAGACAGCCAGGTTGAGAGAGGTGATATCCTCCAGCAAACAAACGGCTGCTTTGTACAACATGTTCTCTGCCCATATCAAGTGCACGCTCCCCGCCTAGCACCAGTCAAGATCTGCTTCCCGGCACAGACAGGCGAGTGGAGGATTATCAAAACACTAACACTGTACAGTCCTTGGTGTATACATGCCACATCGATGTCCGTTCCTGTCCTTGTATGTGCTTAGGTACCCATGCTGTACATAAGGTAAATACATAAATGTATAGATGATACATTCCATATGTGACCACCATATTTAATTGACGCGCACCAGCTGGCTTTGCTTCACAGCATCACAGCATCGCAGCCTCTCCAAACAGCATCTGTGCACCAGAACAGCATGTTGTTATGACCGAAGGCTGTTTATAATGAAAACGGTCAAGTCTCTGCATAGCTGAAATGTAAACAACCAATGGACATCATGTATTTCCTTGTCAGTTTGAAAGAGCAGGAATAGCTGACTGACGCTTTAAAAAATAGACAGACTTTCTGCTCAATGATGCTCCTGGCTGGTTAAGACGGAATCAGTTACTATAGACAGAAATAATCAGTTATTATAACTGGAGCGTTCTTGTTTTGTTGCTTGCGTCACATTAACTATCTTGGTAAGCTTGTGTGTTTGTGTGTCAAAGCCTCTGTGTGCGCTCCCCACTGTGCGTGACTGCAAACATATTACCTTATCCCCGGCAAACACATTTGGATGTTTTCCACATTCCACCAAGTTTGAGTATATCTTTGCTTGATAGACATCACCGCCATCTTGCCACTTTATATTCTGTTTGGCTGTCTGATTTCGAACGTCTGTGAATTTAATTTGATTGCAGCTGTAATCTGCCGGCTAGTTAATTGACTTTGCCGAGCTTTGTTCCTCTTCTACCCTGACGGAAAGGGGTAGTTTGATAAGTTACAAAATGTCCAACACACTCCTGTGAACCTGCGGTCCCACTGTGTGCTTCGGTCACTGGAGCGTACGCCTCTTGATAACTAGATAACCTATAATGTAATCTCGAGGGGGAATCTGAGCTGACCAGAATTTTCTGTCATCCCCCTTGTCGTCACAGTGGACAGGGAGGCCCACTGTGATGACAAATTCAAATCTTATATGAAAGTCATTTGCTCTGTCGAAGATTAATCTGTCAAATCTGGCTCTTAAAAATGACGCGAGATTAATCTGAATCAGCGAATACAATCTAGAGGAAATGAATGCCACAGAATCAACCAAACAATGCAACACTTCAATCTCCACTTAATGTCAATTTACTCACTTATTTGGAGATGTTAACCATTTCACACAGTCTTCATCCACATACACTCTTTGCTCACTTATCATGGAGAAGTCTTAAAAGTGCTCAGAATAATAATACAGACAATACTGAGCAAAATGTATCTGCTGATGAAGACCATGTGACAGGCTCAAAAGCTCATCACACACTTTTACGTAAGTATAAAGCGTTCACTGCCTACACAAAGTGTCACCCGCTGTCAAGATATTCAATAAATTGTCCCAACGATATCCTGTCCAGGTAACACTTCATGGTAATATTCAAGCAACTCAAAGCACTTGCTTATAATTATATATTGAAAAAGCAAATGCTGACTTGAAGCATGAGACCAGATGTGTTAGAACTTAATATTTAACCAAAATCATGATCTTTTCTTCAGTGTGTGAGTGTCCAGAACCTAACAACATGTGTGGTGCTTCATACAGTATGCCGTAGCTCCAGTGCTGACCTTACCCACCATGGCATCGTCAAAAAAAAAAACTCACCAATGAAAGCCATCCATTTACTCCAAAGTTAATGATATATTATTGTATTTTTAGGATACCGAGTTGCATTTGTTCATTAATTCTGTCGTGGATAGAAGATATGGGCTATTCAAACATAATGGCCTAGTAGTGAAAGTGCAATGAGACCATGACCTGGTAGAGTACCAAACCCAGGGTTAATGGTCCTGAGCATGTTTGACTTTGTTATTGACAAAAAGAGTAATCACTATGTGGGTTAATGGTTAAAACAGCATGATCAATTGTGCTGGTTTACATTTTGTAGTTCACTACATAATCCACATACATCAATATCAACGAGTCAGTGGCCTATATAGACAAATGAGAGAAAAACCCATTCGGTTAACAAAAAGGCTTCAGGGTCACTGGTGTCACAATAAATTCAGCCTAATGTTTACAGTTCAGAATTGCAAATTAAACATCTAACATATAAGTCAAAGTAAACATCGAAGAGGACCGCAAAACAAGGGATTTCCAGGGAGCAGTTCCAAGTGATGTTACTTGTGAATTCTTAGCAACTCAGAGAGAATGGTGTTTGTTGTCATTGACTAGTTTGATTAACACAAACACAGGGAACTTCATTAGACTGTTTTCAGTTCATTAATGAAATTAATCTGAATGGGCATGAGCACACACAAGATAAACATCAAGGCACACACACTGACAGACATGCTTTACTGCGCTGCACACTCTCACACGCACTCATCAGAATCATTCAGAGTAACTTACGGGTTGCCATAGTCCCAGACAACGCACTGTGGATCTGATGTACCCTGTAAAATACAGAAGAAGAAGAGGGGGGGGGGGGATAAGCTGTTATTGCCAGTCGAGAGAATGAGTGAGAGATGGAGGCAGAGCGAAGACAGAATAGCAAGTTGCCAGAGGAGAAAGAGTGATGCTGCATGGGCGATGGAGAGAGGTAAACAAACAATGAAAGAGACCGATTGAGACGGACGGTGGAGGGGGGGATAGCTGCTGCTGCAAAAAGAAGGAGGTTTATGAGCAATGAATTGAAGGAATTGAGAGACAAAAGAAGAAGGCATTTCATGGACAATATTACACAGCAAGTTGGGGTCATAAACATAACATAACGACCAGCAGTGGAAAATCATTTGAATTATTTACTTAAGTACAACCACAGTGAGAAGTAGTAAAGTAAAAGTAAACAACTACGACGCAGTAAAATGTACTTCAGTACAACACATACTTATTGTGAAGAACTGGACCTTTCGGAATGTGTTAAGATTCACCTAAGTCAAATAAAGTACTTAATACATTCTGTATTTCTAAACATCCTCGTGTGTATGTATTTTTAAAACACATAAAATAAAGTCGCACAACCCGTCACAGCAGTCTGAATGCTGGTGATTTGCTATCCAGCTCACTCTTAATCTATCTACTCGCTGGAGTCAAAAGTCAATGGTTGGGGGTGTCGAGAGGCAGGTGAATCATCTGGTGATCAAAGCTCAGTCACACATGGTGGAGAAGGAAGACTCCCTATGACTCAATCAGTGAATCAATCACGGGATCAATATCTTTAACTGACTCATCACAACTTGTTCCACTGGCGATCCTCAGTGGTCTCTGCATTGATTGCCTTTAAAGAATTGTCTGTGCCCTTTTAACCTGCACGCCTCATTTGGTAAGGATTGGATTGAAATTGGTTTTAGTTAAACTTTCTTGGTTGCTGGTCTGGATCATTACTGAATCAAAAGCATTACAAGTATAGCTATCCAATACCTTTTCTCTGCGCTTTACAGTAAGACTGATCTGAGTGATCTGTAACTAGATCAGATACCATTCTTCCACTGATGCAGAGGAAAATGGATCCCTCTCTGTACTAGTCTGTTGGTCCATCCTGAGTCCTACATTAAGCCCTTTGCCTTTGAGCTCCCTCTTATGGTACAGGATATTATAGCAGTAATTCCACAGTCACACTGTTCTGTTCAGGAAAAAAAGTCCCCTATAAGTAGAGAAAAAAATCACCTCTTCTTGAGTGAAGGTTACATTTTTTTCCCCCCAATATCAACAGCATTTTAAATAACCAAAAAGGGAGAGGAGGAGGTGATGCACATTCAGGTCTACACTACGAGGATTTATTTCTCTAAAGGCAAGGTCACCCCTCCTTCCCTGAATAGTTCATGACTGATCTCCCATGAATCCGTGAATCCTGGGGTCTCTGCATGGCTGAAATTAAGAGGAAGGGATGATGCAAGGTTTATGTACACAGGATCAGAGGCTAGGCGACACAGATTGATGGATGACAGAGCTTTGTTCTGCCTCCCGCGCCGACCGCCGCCACCAAAAGATGTCCCTGGGCGTGCATTAGCGTGGCGGGCTCTGTTAGCATTCAACTATCAATCAGCACGCATCATGCCTGACTGTATGCTGCAGCGGGAGTGACACCTGTGTACTCCCACAATGTCTGCCTCCTCTTTAGGGACGATTCGTTGCACAATGACAGCACCTGCTCTACTGATGCTCCTCAAAGGGAGTTACGTGTGTCTGATTCTAACAGCTGCATTTATGGACAGTAATAATGGCGAAAACCTTAACAGCTCTCCTGCTTTTTTGTAAAGGAAGATCCATTTTCTTCAACGTATTCACAAAGTGGTCTACCATTTGGCGGTAAATTGCTTAATGCATATTGGCTGTGAAAATGGTCGGCTAATCAGATGAAATTAGATACTGCAACAGGCCACACTGGTCTTAAACGCCCTTCTACTTTATATCAGGTATTACAGATTCAGAAAATAAAATGGAGTAATGTCGATTATGCTTTTTGACTGATGAAAGTAAACTAGATTAGAGTGAAATTACCCGAAAGGTTTATGGCTGATGTTCTAAAACCAGAGCTGCCTTGCAGAAATGAAACGGCTAACTGAAGGACAGCTAGAGGAGGGGGAGTGGGTCTACTGGTCTACTGTAAGGACATGGAGTTTTCATAGCCTCCTGCATACACACACACACACACATGCACACTTTGACAACGGAAATATGTGAGGAGTCTGGAGCAGATGTCCTCTCAGTGAAGACATGACCGTGCAGACCCTACAGAACACCCCCCTTTGAGAGGGAAGCCTGGGGCAGCTGTTGCCCCGGCACTGCTGCAGTAGGTGTTTCTACAACTGCCAAGGTCGACATCTACAGCACTGCAGCTGAAGACCATGACAGGAGACTCTGCTCTCCCTTTCATTCCCTTGCCTTCGCTGGTTCCCATCAGCATTTTCTGCCGAATAAAGTTCAGGCCGGGCTGAGAAATGATTGACTTATGTTAACACTGCCTTTGAATTCAAATATTTGTGTGTGCACTTACAGTAGTTTCACCAACTGTAACTTTGCAGTTTAGATGGTTATATCTTGAATGGAGATAATGTATAATGTTTTAAAGGGATAGTTATACATCTTTTTTTGTTACTTTCTGTCCCTCCAAGAGTTAGAAGAAATGACCGATACCTCTAATACCCTTCCATTAAATAAGAAACTACAGCCAGCAGCCTATTGTCTTAGCCTAGCATAAAGACTGAGGAATAACCTTTACCTTTAGAGGTACTGTACACGGATTGTATTACCTGCAGGCAGAGCCAGCTAGCCAACAGCCGGCTAGCTGGCTAAAAAACATAATTTTCCTGCAATTTATTTTGCTTTTAGGAGTTGCTAAAACCCTAATTAACATCCAGCAATCATGTAAATGAGTACTGGTTGCATTTCAAATTAAACCAAATGAATATTGTGCTAACCACTTTTCCACTGCAATATAATTTCATTTGTTATATGGAAGAGATATATCGCAATTTTCGAATGTAGTATTAATTCATTTTCTATATCACATCCTCTCTTGAGGTTGGTTATGCTGTAGATTAACTTCTTCCTTGTATTTGAGACATTATTTATAGCCTTTATTATAAAATGGGGATATGGAGTGTAAAAGATGTGATCATTTTCCAGGCTGGACGCCTTTAATGAAACACACTATTCAGGTGCTTTATGGTAAATAATAGGACTGAGCATGTCTGGTACTTGACCCATACAAAAACATTGAAAGTCAGGATATCTCAGCCTCTGCTGCATCCAATGTCACCATCTTTTTTATCTCTTGTGAATCTCCAAAATGTTGGGAAGTATAATGCTAAATAATGTCCCTTTAAGCACTTTTCTGAGGTATGCATATGTGCATCCCAGCCCAGTACTGTACTGTGTGAGACAAGTGTCGGTCCTCAGCGGGTGCCTCGGGTTATCAGTCCAGAGCAGCATGCTTGGATCAGTATTAAGACATCATCCTCTAGACAGCGGGTGTGAAACCTGCAGTACCACTGCTTTGCCAAAAGTGTTAAAAAGCTGAATAATAGGGAGATAAAAGATAGAGGCGTATAAAGGAAATGCCATAATTAAGTAATTAATCAGTGGTTTAAAGCAGGGAGTTGGAGTGGCGGGGGATAAAGAATGAATACAAAGTCTTTATAATGAAACATTCGGCAATCATTTTGACCCTCAGGTCCTGGTTGACACAGCAAGAAACTGATTTCATTGGAAGATTTTACTGTGTGTGTTTTCGTCGTCTGGAGAAACATTAAATATTCAACATTATTTTCAAAACTGTGCCCACCTTTGCACAGAAGAATGGCTAATGAATCCTACATCTCATTGAGGTCATGAAGAGTGCCTCTCATTAAACTTGCACTTAGTCCTTTTCACTGACGACACCACACGAGTCGTTTATAAGAACACACTCCACTGTAATATAAACTGAATAGGCACCAGGAGACGCTACGATATAAGGAAGTCAAAAAAGGTCTGCATTTACTCAGGCAATTCAACCAGCACCATGGCACTTTATAGCATGCAGCACTTTCTCTTTATTCTGAACTCAGGAAACATGGGCCAGCTGGGAAGAAAGGAATCCTTTAAGGCCTTGGATAAAAAATGTTTTTTCAGCCAAGGTTGCTTAATAGACAAATAAAAAAAAATTGCAAGCCAATTCTTTAGGAAGTGCCTTATATGGACTAACTTACTATGTTGGCTGCAATACTTTGATGTTAATGAGAAAATAAGTGTAATTTTTCTGGTGGTTGGGGAAGTTTAGAGGATGAAAGTGAAAAATCTGCACTCTCACATACACTTTCTTGAAATGATCTAGATCTTGAAGAGCCATGACCAGCCACCGTTTTGTATTGCTTGAAAACTTCTAAAGCAGTGTGGCTCTTATGGCTGGGGAAAATGAGAGATACATTTAAAAGAGAGGAAAGAACTTACATTCAAAAGTGGTGACAGCTCCACCACCACCATGGGCTTGCTGGGTTCAGGTTCTGGCCGTATTGTCACTGTAAGGATCTTGGAGTTGATCACTGCAGGGGGGCTGCAAAGACACACACAGTCACATACCAAAGAGTGTTATTTTTTTAAGAACTGTACTGCGCATTCAACTTTGGCTCGAACAGTTGCTCTGAAAGTAAGTGACAAGAAAAGAAAAATACTGCTGAGTTGCTTTCCAATGCTGTTTGCCATACACACAAACACATGCATACATCTGAAGATACTCAGAAACAGACATACCAAGTAACCTGCTATGCTTTTGATGGTTTTTGAGTGCGTTTGCAAAAATATATACATAAATAAAATAAAAATAAGTAAATAAAAAAAACAGAGAAATAAAAGCCTAATGAGAAAGGGAGAAAGCCAGAGCTAGCGCCTAAGTAAAAATGGAACAATGGACCTATTGAAATTCAGCAGAGCTACAGGGAGAAAAGGGTTTTAACAGATCCAGCTCATCCACAACCAAGAGCACTGACCTGAAAAAAAGGGCCCAGGGCCAGCACAAACACCATATCACAGTGGCCTTTTGACAACCTCCTGATCTCCTCCTATCTTCTATTTTTGCAAGTTCTATACAAGTTTCAGAACCCATTAGGCCAGCACCCATTAGAAGCCCACTGTACACTTCCAAAAATACATTGACAATGCAAAAGAAAGGGAAAAACATCTAGGGAAATGTACTTTTTGGGAGATCCAAGACATTTGTCTGAAAACTAGGCAGACACAAGGAGAGGAGAGAAGCAATAGAGACATCATGAGAGAGAAAACAGATGTAGAATTGGAAGTTGGAATTAGACAGAGAGAATGAGCGACAGATGAAAGGGCACAGAAATAGAAAGGTACTGAGAAAAAAAATAAGGAGATTGAAAGTTGTTGGAGAAAGTATTGACAAAAAGAGATGCAGAAAGGTAAACGAAAGGACAGGGAAAGGAGTAGAAGGTGGGAAATGTTTGAAAAAAGTAAGAATATTTAGTCAGTTGACATGAAAAGTACTCACTTTGGTGCTGGTAAGATGACACCCAACGTCCTGTACAAGATGGCTCCGATTACATAGTACATTGTAGACTCTGACTCTGACTCTGACTCCGTCTCCGTCTCTGAAACACAGGACAAATTGTGACCAATCAGCCTAAATAGATGGCATGGTTTACCTAAATCATCTTCAAAATCAAGTATAAATCTGTCCATCAGTTAATTTATTCTTCTTCTACAGCCCTTGTATAAGTACAGCTAGAGATCTGTGGGAGGACTTTCTAAAGTCTTGTGGCAGATTAATGGCTCATTGCAGCAAATCAATATTTAAAATATCAATAAGAATATAACAAATTTGGTCGTATGTTGACTGGGAAGATATAGGAAATTACATTCAATATCAAAGCTGCGAATCTGACATTTAAATTAGAGGTTGGAGAGTGTTGGTATTTGTGATTGATTTTAATAACCTGCATTGATAAGTATGTCATTTGATGTAAATCAACTAAGTACAAATTCATCTATTAGTTGGTGAAGCAAACAAGCAGATATTTCATCTGTCTCTTTATCCCACAATTTCATCTTCATTAACTCTTGAGCTGTCGCTAACAAACGCTCTGTTGACTACATCAAAATAGGAAATGTGAGTTAATTGCAGCCCCTGATATGACAGCTACATATTCCATACTCAAACTTCTGAGTTGAAAATGTTCCACTTTATCAAGTGCAAGATCTTGGTTTCACACTCTGCGTGGGTGGAGGCACAATTTGTGTCAATTTATTTGCTTATTAGCAGCTCAACCATTACTCAGCAGAAGCATCATTTCTAAAACTAACTCCATTATTCGGAAAATTCTCTCAGTAAAGCCAAAAGTGTCCACACCCTCTTTAGACAACATCTTCATCTCTTTTTTTCACTCGTTTCAAATCCCCCTTCTTTCTTTCCTCCTCCTCAGTGCTTGCCCCTCGCATCCTCGCCTGTTGTTGTTGCCATTCTCCAACCCACTCTTCAAATTTTCCACAGCCCTGCATTCCAAAAGAAAAGGGGCTCCCAAGGAGACGTGGTGTCCCTCTGTAAATGTCACTTTGTCTCAAGTGAGGGAAGCCAAAGGAAGCAGGGAGGAAAAGTGGAAGGGGAAGAGTTCATGTTGAGAGACGCCACTCCCTCCTTTGCCCTTTCAGGCTGAGAGAAGCGACGGAGGAGCATTGGCACAGAGAGCGAGAGAGGAAGAGACAGAGGGGGCTGATGGTATCAGACGAACAGGGTGACTCATCCAAAATCTGTCTGTCTGCTGAAGAGGTAATACTCAAAGTGAGATAGCTATGCAAGACAGACGAGGAGCAAAAAAGGGAGAGACAAAAAGATCTCAACAGTGGGGGGGAAGCAATTGTGAGAATGTGAGAAGGCAAAAAACAGATCAAAGTCAGCATGAGAAAGCCTGTGAGTGTGATGGATCCTAATTGGACAGTGTCTGCAAAGGCATGCAAATGAGAAAGTCAGTGTATTGTGGGTAAATGGTAAATCACTGCATGATGGGGTGGCACTCCCACGCAAGAGGATGATTAATACCACAAAAGCACTCAATCACCAAATCCTAATTTCCCATGAACAGACTTTTTGTCACTCTGCGCCCGCTGAACAACTAAATGATTGGTGGTCAGCTGTAATCCAGCAAAATGGTAAACCACCAGTCACCAGCTGTGAACTTTAATGTGCCATTTGTCAGGAAAAGATATGTTTGGAGCTGATGCAAAGCCATGATCTATGGTTTTAATCAAAGATCGAAAGCTCCATCCAAACAGTTCCATCTGAGTTACTCTTTTCATTCTTTCCTGGCTTCTTTCCTCTCTATGTTTGCTTTATTTCACTTTTGTACATATCACAGACAATTTCAAGAAATGAGAGTACTGTGGAATATCATTACTTTCACACAGTTGAACAGACTGAGTGGGTAATGTGCGCAAGCTCAGAAAAATGAATTGACTACAATGCTACCTTTTGAGGGTCAGTGATTTCATGAATTGCCATAAAATACCCTATAGAACCTATTACTCAATACCAATACCATGTCTTTTACCAAACTGGTCAAGCTGTTGATTCTTAAATAAATAGAAAACACACCTACTTGTTTCGTTGCCGAAAGGTAAATGAGAAGATCAATAGACCTTGCATGTCTGTGTGTAATGTGTGGAGTTGGAACCAGGAGGTCATTAGCTTAGTTAGATAGGAAGCTGGTGTTAATGGTGTCTCCTTACAAAGTTCAAAAACATGCTTACCAACACCTCCATAGCTACACACCGTGTCTACTGCACAAACAGAAGGCGGGAACTTATATGTTTTAAGTATTTCTTGGATACCAAACGCTCGATACAGTGATTTCCTGTAGTCTTGTCCTGTCCTTGTGAAGTTGCCAAATTGTCACTCCAAGAATTCTGTTTGTGTATGGATTAATCAAATGAGCTACGTGTTGATTAGTAATTAGTTAGATGTACTGGAGGGTATAGCTTCGATTTAAAGAGAGCCAAGCTAGCTGTTTGGCTAGCTGCCCCAGCCACCAGTGTTTAAGCTGAGCTAAGCTATTTCACCCTTTGGGTGTCACTCCGTGCTTAATAGAGAGAACTGAAAGTGGCATCAATCGTCTCATCTCATCTTGGTCAAAAGAACAAATTGAACCTTACCCTAAAATGTCAAACTATTCCGATCAGATATACGACTTTTACGTCAGCAGCAATCCACAAGTTCCATGCTCACTGGTAATATTTTGAAAGTCAACACAGTTACAGTTAAAACTGCAAATAGGTTAGTCAGTCTCTAACACAGTATAGAGAGTAGAGTTCATGTGGTTCGTGCTCGAGTAATACTTCAAAGTTAACGGAGCATAACCGCATGCGTGTACCGGCAATGGTGTATTTGAAATATGAGGTCATTGTATGTTTGGATGTATGGGTGTGCATGACTGCAAGACAGTGAGAGTGTGTGAGTAAGAGAGACACAGCGGAGAGAGGGAGTTTGTCACTTCGAAAATCAGTGAAGAAGAGTCCCGGCCTCTGCCCAGTGAAGCGATTCATGAACCTATCAATTGGCTCTGTGCATGTGCAACTGTGTGCGCACGTGCACACACAAAAGTGCCAAAGGGCCTTTATGAACATAGTTAAGCTGTCCATCGGAGATAGGCTTTCATTATGGGGTAAATGAACCAATCAACCTGATAGCAATCAGCTGAAGATCCCAATGGACTGCCATGGGAAAAGGTATAGTTCCCACAAAGAGAACTAATGCCATAACAACAACAACATGTAGCTTGGATGAAACAATTTACCAAATAGCATATGCTAAAATGGCAATGGCATGTGCTGAATAGAATATCATATGAGTAAATAGCAGAGGACATTTTATGCAGCCGGTCACTTGTATTGAGCTACAAGCACAGCAGGAGACAAAACATTAACCACCACAAACAGGAAAATGAACAAACAAAATGAGATGGAGGAAAAAGCACAACAGTAGTAAAGTAAAACAGAAAGGCAGGATACATGTAGAAGAAGAAAAAAGACTACATTGCAATGCAGCAGCATTAAACACGGTCTAGCTTTTATACACCCTTTGTCTCCACTTGCAGCCTAACATTCATCCTTTGAGATATCTGAATTTGCTGTTCCATAAAATCTGGAAAAACAACCCACGGCAACACATAAACCCGTTCCATTTCATAAAAGTGAGATGAATGGTTAGATGGAAGAGGAGCACAATATAAGCATATTACATCGTGCGATATAAAGAGACAGAGAGAGTAAGTGAGCCGAGGTGAGGTGCCCGGAGGTTAGCGCAAAGGATGTCTTGAACGCCAATCAAAGAGAGTCTGCGTCTTCAGAGCAAGTCGGAGGTCAAAGACAGCTCTGCTCTCTCGGCCTGCAGCCTCTCTGAACTTTAATTTGGGCAAGGGGCAGGGTGCCAGACAGGATATCTGCCAGTGTAATTTCCAGTGGGTAGTGACCTTTGCCTTTGTCAGTAGTGGATCGCATCTGCCGCAGCAATTCTCTTATCAAATACAAACCACTTTCTTCCCACTCTTTTAAGTCCATTTGTCTCCCCTGAACAACCCCGCTCTCCGGCTTCCTGGTGTCTTCTTTCTCTTTATGCTCATCTCCACCGTCTGGTGGGTGTTTGGACAATCACTTTGCTTGTCTCTTGGCTTTACTTGAAACCACATGGAAAGAAATCCCCAGTAGTGAAGACTAACAGCAGTTAGCTTTGTTGTGTTGCTAAAAGCGAAGCGACATCCTCAAAAACTGTATGAGGACTTGATCCTTTCAAGGGGATGTGACATACTTCCTCACAGATGAAAGACCTGCATATTTTTGAGAAGCCCTCCAGGGCGTCTTTGCAGTCCAAATTCTTCTCAGCATTACCCTTCGACATCCTTGAGAAGCTTTCTATCTGCTTCCATGAGGACACCTCTCTGAGTGTGGAATTCACACTGGGATAACCTTTTGGTCTGACCTTGGCTGGTGAGAGGGTTGAGTGGGGTGACAACGGGTTCTCATACAGTATGTTACGATTCAAGACTGAGTGTGAGGATGACAACTAAAACAGAACCAAACCCTGGTTACAGGCTGAGTGCTCATATATGAATCAAAACAGACTTCTGGAACTCTACAAATCATCATCAGCTTCATTTTGTTACAGATGGTGAGATGTGTTTGTTGTGCCTTATTCTTCTATCAAACTTTTCTAGAAAAAACAAGATTTTGTGGTACAGATTGGTACCAAGCAGCTTAAAGTTTGGACAAACCCCGGGCAGTCTTATTTCTCTAACCTTCATTCGGGATGGTGAAGACCTCTTTAGGGATGTAGAGCTTGTCCTCTGCTGTTCTGGCCCAGTCCTTCATCCCTCTCCGGCCCTTCATGGGGAAGTTGATATCGCTGGAAACTGCTGACACCGGCTCTCGCTGGACGGTTATCACTGTACAAAAAAAGAGATACCACATAGACTCAGTGAGGTGCAAAGAACACTAACAATGATGAGGTAAGCAAAAAAACAATGAAAGCAACAGGCCAAAACATCTTAAAAAGTCCTGAAAGTCATGTTCAGAGTAAAAATTCAAACCGTGGTGAGACATCTTAAGAAATTAGTTTTTTTTGGAAGTGAGACTGCACTATATTATATGACATGTTAAAATGGATCATTTTGAAGTTATTTTAATATGACAGATAACTATCTTGGCTGAGCTTATATAAGGATAAAGAACAGTACAACTTTTAAACAACATTCTGACCATCCTATGAATTATCTGAATATGTGAATGTCTATAAACATTGATACTGGTGTCAATCTTGTATCTGACTTTGTCATGCCTTGCCATGTGGCAGCATTGTGTGACCCTTACTGAGGTTGTTGGTAACCACCAGGAAACTCTGGAAAGGCTTTTGTGCTTCTCCAATGAGGTGAATGAAATCTTCCACTATCCTCATTATCAAAGCAGCACCGGGAGCGACCTGTGGAGGGGGGGGGGGGTTAGCATCGATCACATCATCATAATTATCATCCATCACAAACTTTTTATGAGACATGTTTTACCGACTGAAAAATGCTCATTCATTGCATTATCTAGAATGTGTTCCATGGTGGTAAATTGTAACAAAGTGGGACATAATTTCATATTTGGTTACTCTTTTATTGTGTCCAGATGGCAAGTAAACACACCTTGAGGCAAGGGCATCAAGCTGGGTCACACACAAAAACGCACAAATGTGCACACATGCACTCAGTGTAATTAATGGGTAGCCATTGTATTTAGTAAACAGGTGTGTTTTTATGGCTAATGAAAATTTTATGTGGGATGTAGTCACACCTACCTTTCCACACAAATTAACATATAAAAAGTACTTGATAACCACACACCCACCCACACACACATTTAGGAAACTTGGTACAGTAGTAGGTGGCCACTGATTGTGGTAAAGAGATATATAGAGGCACACATACAGGGACACACATACACACACATAGAAGGCCTCACCTGGTGGGCGTCCTCCCATTTCTCTAGATTTTCCAAGTCCAACATGAGGCTGAGTACCTGGAAGAATTTCTAGACACGAGATGAAGGTGTTGTTAATGCAGCAGAGCCATTAGATTTTGGTATCTCTTTTAGTCTGCCTATGGCCAAATATTGGAAAACAAAAAATAATATCTGTCAACTGACTGACTGAGACAGGAGCATTTTCCACTCTTACTGGCAGTGAAAGGAGAAAAAACATTGCTAAAAAAAAAATCCAGTTTGAGGCCATAGCAACTGTGTAGCTGCAGTGGCTCATTGTTATGCAAACCCCATGCAGTAGAAAGTGGAGCTTCCACATTGAAAACAGTTTGGAGGTGTTGCAACTGTACCTGTGTGTGACAGTTTGTCTTTGACCACGGTTTCAGTATGATTTGTGACTTGAAGGGGGGCTCAGCTTACCTGCACGTCGTCGGTAGCTGGGATGTAGGTTGCTCTTTTGAAGGTGTCCGTCACATTTCGCAGGATCTCCGTGGAAAAGAGAAGGTCACCACTGTAGTAGCTCCTCCTCTGCAAGAGCTCCAGGAGAGTCCTTACGATCTGAGACATGCCCTCCCCAGCCAGGGTCCTCTGACCCTTCGCGAGATGCTCTCGTAACTACAATGTGCAGAGAGAGACAGACATTGAGAAAACTTGATGGTTTTCACCTCTGCTTGTGGAACTTACTGTATGTAGTACACGTGTTCTTATTCAAAATATGTAGCTGGCAAATGTCATAAACAGAAAGACCAAACAAAGCAAAGATCATGTTGTTATAAGAAATCAAAGGAAGGTTTTGGATGGGAGCTGAAAAGAGTGTTTCAAGACAGGAGTATATACAGAAGGTACATGTTTGGATTTTTGTGCTTGTGCTTAAAATAGGTGAGCAAAAAGAGGCCTAGCCGCACTCTCAGGCAGAAATTGGATCACTTCATTGGATCACTTCAGAGACAGAGATACAGAAAGCAAGACTGTGTGTATGTGAATTTCAGAGAGAGAGCGAGAGAGAGAGAGAGAGACTGAAAGAACTGAAGATAACAGCAATCACAGAAAATTAATTATTGACTCCTGGTGTTAATGAAAGGTGGGAACAGAAGCTAACAGTGCAATCAGCTTCGTCGCATACAATCCCTGACCCCCATCTCCCTCTGCCATCATCGAGGAGATGAGAGGGGTTGAAGTTCACAGAGCGGGAAAACAGTCTGGCTGATGAACACATTCATTAGCTACGTTCATTAATTGATAAAGTGTGAGCACAAAGCTCTGGAAAAGCTAATTAGAGATACCGTCAAGCCCCGAGTAAAGACACAGTGCTATTTTGAGTAAACCTTTTACAAAAGGAAGTTGAACAGAGGTACATAATGGGTGAAAAAAGGACAATGAAGACGGCACATAACTAACTTTAAAGAAAAAAACCTTCA
Organism: Anarrhichthys ocellatus; assembly: GCF_004355925.1. Lineage (NCBI taxonomy): Eukaryota > Metazoa > Chordata > Actinopteri > Perciformes > Anarhichadidae > Anarrhichthys > Anarrhichthys ocellatus. The sequence goes on along the minus strand of NW_022280044.1, from coordinate 4,298,154 downwards.
CTTTCTCATAAATTCACTAACGAGACAGACAAGTTTGATGAAGGTGAGTTATGATAGAAGGTGATACTGGCTCAAGTGATGGAAGAATATACACATCTTGTTTTTTCTTCTTGCTGAAGAGTTTCAGAGTATGTAGTATATGTGAAAAAAGGGAACTTACAGTTAAATGTAAATATCTATATTCAAGTGAGACGCATCTGGCGAAGCTCGGAGGACCCCAGAAAGCAACTCCATTATTGTCCAGCATGCAACGACGACTAGCAGATCCTAGACAAAGAGAGAAGCAGAGACAAATACTTTACATGGAATTCAACAAATTTAGAAAGGAAAGCGGTCTGGGAACACATAATCTATTACTGTAATATGTTGTCCAATAGTCACTGACTGTGATCAGGAAAGCCTTTCATTTATGGTCAATAAACCTGTTGTTGTGCCTAAGTACGATGTACATGATGGGGAATGGAGAAAGATTGTTGTACTTATTATAGAAATTCATATTACTGCCAAAAACATATGAACATCTTGCTTGGATTCGATAGACAAGAGTTATTCCCATTTATCACATGTAACATTAAGGTGTTTGGCAGCCCGCAAACTGGAAAAGGCTTCAAAAATACTTCAAAAAGACAAAACCTTTTCCCTGGCCAGGTAATTATGCACTTAGTGAAGTGTGGCTCTGCCTTTTAGTAAGAGGGTGACATAATGAAACTGTAGTTTAATGGTTATTCAAATTTAGTTAGTAATTGATTTACCTTAAATGTAATGTTCGTGAAGCTTAAATGTTTTTCTGGCAAGCTACCAAATTTATGCAGTCGTATTTTGATGTCAGAGCCCACACCATAGTTAAAAAGATGTAGAAAACATGGGGATATTACAGGTATTCTGAACCACATCTGCTCTTGTCTTGTGTGTAATGGAAATGAAGGCTATTTTTTTCTGCTTATGGAAGTATGAAAGGAAAGGTTTGGCAGCCAGCTGCTAGTAACTCCTTAGTTTAGATTAGCGTTGCTGTGATAACACACAAATAAGGTTTGACTACATTCAAGAAGGACATGTGTGCTACTAATTAAGGATTTGCAGGATATTACATGAGTTGGAAATATTATAATTACCGCCTCTGTACACCAAAGCTCAAAATAGTGATACTGTTTAGGGACAACATGGATGAGCCTTACGCATTTAAATCAATCCGAGTACCTATTTGATCCAGACGCAGAGCACATCTCATTTTTTAAAACACAGAGAGTTGAGTAATTTAGGATATCCTGATTACAATTGTATCTATTTTACCATGTTTTCTTTGGTACTAATGATATGACTGCTGGGTTGTCGTTGCACTGCATTTCCCACATGACAGTGAAACATTAGAAGCATTACATCAAGGCTTTTATTTTCTTGGAGTTTTTGTTGATGAAGTATGAATTTCTTTTAGTTCTTTATTTCTGTCCCTGTAACTACCAAGTGGTGACATCCATTTATGGGGCTAACAAACTTCTGTTTCTCCTTTTTGGAGATTTTTTTTATGCCAGTTAACATCTTCGAATTGTTCTTCGTGTGGATTTATTTTGATTAAGTTTGAGTTTCTGTTGTTTCTTTCTATTCCCCGTTAACTAGCTCTGCTCATGAAAAACTACTGGATGATTTTCTATTGAGTATGAGTGTCTGCTTTATTTTTCTCACTGTAGGTAGCTTAGCTCATGCTAACTACCAGGTGCTCACGTTTATTCACGGTACTAATAAACGTCAGTATCTCCTGTTTGACACGTTTAACGTCTATTGGACATTTTCTATTTTTTCTTCCTGTGGGTTTTCTTTTGTTTAAGAATGCCATTGCGTTTCTATAGGTTCTTTATTTTCTCGTTCTGTAGCTGTTGCTTATGCTAACTACTGAGTGCTAACTACTGAGTGCTAACTACAGAGTGCTAACTACTGAGTGCTAACTACTGAGTGCCAACATGAGCGCTGACGACTTCTGTTAGTCATGTGGGACATTTTTTTGTGCCTGTTACACATTGTCTAATTCTACCTTATGACTGGTTTGTGTATTTTATAAACTGCCAACACTGTTGTATTGTTTAACATCACCTCTGATTTTTTACTAAAGACTTGAAATACGCTTACAGCTACCAGATTTTGGCAAAAGCATATCATGCGACTGACCAGTGGCGTTAGTTGGACACTTGTTGTAGACAGTTTCTCCAGCTGAGGCTCTCTTCCATGACATAGTGAGAAGGTGATCTTCTTTACATATCTCATGAGGAGCTGTAGAGGTAGGTGAGAAATACATCGAAAAAGTGAAATGTAGCACAGTCTAGCAGGCACGAAGAAAATAAGAAAAATCACCACGCACAAACTCCCACAGAGATACGTAGCAGCGAAAAAAAAGGGAGTCTGAGAAGCACAAAAAACAAGATTCAAATCAATGTTCTCCTGCAGCAGCTCCCAATCTTATTCCCTTGTACATTGCCCAGTGCTCTCTGTCAGTGTCACTGCCTCAGTACAGTATCTCATTCCCTCTTCATCTTACCCCCTCTCTTTATTCATCTATTTTCCCCCCCTCCCTCTCTTTCATAACCCTGATGAAAAAAAATGGGGGAGAGCACTCTGAAGATATTCCGAGGGGCCAGACGAGTGTTGGCAGCGGCGATGCAGAGAGATGAAGAGGGACGGAGAGGGAAGAGAGAGGAAGAAAAAGAGAGAGAGAGACGCTGAAAGAGAGAAAATATGATATGATGTTCCCCTGAAATGCCAACAGACAAGATCCTCGTCTTGTGTAAAAGAGGTTTCGGGAGCTACTCAAAACAAAGGGGTCATGGTGGAGGCTGCACTCAGAGGTTTATCATTTGTAGCCTGTCAGAGCTCAAAGCAACCACGTACACATGTGGCATTCAGGCTTGTACAGAACATACACTTGCACATTCACATGCGCACACAATTTCAGTCAAGAGGTATGCTTATTAAACCACACTATTTCCTGCAGCTGCTGACACTCTGACATTAGCCGTCTCTCCCACTAACAGGCAGAGAAACACAGAAATAGTGCAAGCAAGCGCAAGACAGTGAGCGCGATAAAAACACTGTTAAAGAGGAGAGATATAAGGAGAATCGGAGTATCTCTTAGGTAAACTGAGAGGATGCAAGGAGAGCGCGACAAGGCGCGGACATGCAAAATCAATAACGAGGTAAAGACGGATGGGTAGGTGAATTGATGAAAAGACAGACAAGAGGCGCATAAAAATGAGAAGAAGGCAGTTCTAAAATTGCGATAGAAGCCTTTGGCTGTGGTGCGAACCACTGGGAATCACTTCCATTCTGCCTGATAAATACTGTGCATGTGCAGATTGGGCTCACACAGATACACGCACGCTTCTCTCTTCAACTAGGAGACCAACTAGGAGAGGCATGCAGAGAAATCCACCCACGCAGGAAACTAAACGTCGAAGGCAAAAGAAGTGGTGATACAGAGTTTTCAAGCATCAATGATATGTACATCAGCATACATATAATGGGCTTATTTTCTCAGCTCACACACACACACACACACACACACACACACATTCACTGAGTCACTGACCAGGGCACTTCTTGTCATTACAGGACCGGACCTCCTCTCCCGAGCCATCGCAGGGGTAGCCCTGTTGTCCGGTGCCGTCACACATCCTGAAGCGACGCTGCCAACCGGAGTCACATGTCTTGCTGCAGAGACTCCAGTGGTTCCAGCTGCCCCAGTTACCTCCACCTAGAACAGGAAGAAAGCACCGCCGGGGAAGTTTGGGGAGCGGGGAAGAAGGGTGAGAGGGAACGAGACCAGCAAGTAAGGTAAAAAAATTAATAATGGGAGTTGTTGATGAATACCAAATGTACGATACAAGGCAGCAATTTCTAAATCTTTTCAATTTTTGAATAGCATGAGACGTAAATAATCTCGCTTATTAATAAAACACAGTATTTCTGTCCTCCGGAGGTTCGCTGTCAAAACAGACTCACAAGCCAAATCAACCCATAAATTGCTGGAATACACGAATCAGGGAAAAAAATAAATACCAATGCCTTTCGATAATGCCTGTTGCATATTTGCATAATGTCGTTCCAGAGCACGTGAGTGTGAATGCTAAGCATTATTTTCTACGACTTACCACTGCAGGAAGGATTGGTGCAATCTCTGCTCTCCTGATGGGGGCCCTTACATTCAGCCCAGCCGTGCACCGATGCACTGCAGCGTCGCTGCCTCTGCTGGGTTCCTGCGTTACAAGTCACACTGCATCTCGACCACAGCCCCCACTCCAACCACTGGCCCTCCACTGGACAGAGGGAGGGAGAGATGGAAGTGGATATGGAGAGACAGGGAAATGGATGAAAGTGGCGGGAAGAATATGTTGGGGCATACAGGGAAATCGGGATCAATTGATCCAGATTCATGAAGGATAGCAAAGAGGATGTAAGGGGAAAAGAAAGGTGCAAAGGGAGAAAAGACAGGACAGAGAAAGTGAGTAGGCTACAAGTGAACAGAATATAAATAAATTACAGAGGATATTTGCTTTTCCAAAAATAGCACGTTTCATGTTCCTCTGGACATTTGAAATATTTCAAACTGTTATGAAAGCTGATTACAATTCCTTTCCTGCTGTGTTTTAAAGAGTTCAAACAGAGTACAGATGTTAGATTTCCATTCAAAGTGTTATTAGAAAGGCACCAGATTTCAGATTTCTCTTGACTGGTGTTTGTGCAGAAACAGACAAAGGAAAAAAACACAATATCAATACAATCCAGCACTGCCTGTCAGATGATGCATGAATACCAAATAGCTTAACCAAAGCCTGATGACACGCCCAGGTGTAATCAAAGCCCCCAATGTCCCCTTTAATAAGGGAGCATTGCTGGTGTAATTGAGTTGTCGAATGAAATATGCAAACTCCCAAAAAAATGTGATAATAAAAAACAGGGAGATTAATCATTTATAGTGAGTGCAGGCAATGCTTTTTGGTATGTTATCAACTTCAAAGCTGGTTATAAGACAATTCTGAGGATCTGTGTCACAGAAAGAACACAATGTTCTGCTTTGAAAATGTACGACAGCATATGGAAATCTGTGATAAATAAACTCAGTGAGTTCTTTTAATTCATTCCACATATTTTTGATTTAAGTTCTTTGATACAAAAAACTTGACAGAGAAACCAATTACTGACCTGTGATCATGGCTATTTGTATTTCAGAATACTGTTGAACAAAGGGTCTTAATATATTGTTGCAATTTATAATTGTTGCTACTGGTTTGAAAATACTTAAATCCTGTCCTTTGAGATTCTAGGCAACATGCTAACAAAAGCACCCCTGTATCCTGAATAGCAGCTTGATAATGCCTCAGGGTTACTATTGTTCAACCACACTATTACTTCAGTTGGTTGTCTTAAGGGGGTGGTATCTAATTGTGTTTTACCTGCTCATATGTCTTTAAAGAACCATTTCGTAAATGCTGTTTTTATTGTAAAGTTTTCAGACCAATCACGCTCTAGGTTATGTAACTTTAATTGCACTGAATAGTCAGTTGTTATTCTGAGATAAATTGCTTGTCCTTACTCCTGTGAACCAAACACACATTCCTAGAGGTAATCATTTTGAGTTGAGTAACGGTGCAATGCCTCCTTCTGTTAGCAGCACTGTCACTTATGTTTAAAAAAAAAGAAAAAAAAAATTAAATCCAACACATGCACACATTTTGTTGCTTAAAGACAAATTGTCTTTTAAACAGCATGTCAAGTGTATTGTAATGTAATTTGTAATGAGGTGTTAACTATGGAAACAAGTCATGCTGCGTAGTCATGCTGCGTTACGATTCATCTCTAATTCGGGTTTCCGCACACATCAGTGCAGTATGTATGAAACAGTTGGTTTGCACTACTTATAGAACCGTTGTATGGAACATTGTTACATTTTTGTTGAAGGGCCTATTACACTGCTTTCTTATCCATGTTCTTTACTGACACCAATAACAGTAGCTGCAACCTCAGATCAAATTAGGTGCATCATTACGAAGACCCGCAACATTTTTTAAGTGCATTTATTTATTATTTATGTTGTAATTAAGTTTTCTATCTGTGTTTTTATGTGGTGAAACTTTTACGCTGCCATCTTGGTCAAGACCGCCTTGTAAAAGAGATTCTAAATATCACTGGGATGATCATGGCTAAATGGTTAAATAAGATAAAATGAAATAAGTGTTCACCTGCTGGTTGCTACTTTATCTGTTTGCTGTTAAGTGCTGGGGAAGTAGCTTCCAGTGGTTTTATCAGAACAGTTTTGCTTAAAACAGTTGCTCTCTGCTGGAGGTCGGAGGTCGATGAAAATGGGACTGAATAAAAACAGTAAAGCTGTAAAAGTAAAACAGTGAACTAAAATACAGTAAAACACTTTACAGTGCAGAGTTGGGTGAGAATTCTCTGTGGGTATATCACAAGAAGCAACATTTTTCACATCGCACAAAGCCATTAGTTCAATTATTAATTAGTGGTGCCTTAAACTCTGATTACAAGTTTTATTCAATTTAATTTAATGTAACCTACAGTCATGCTGACCCGATGTAGACCTGTGTATAGTGACTAATCTATGCTGAATAGAAATGAATAATGTATAAATCTTGCTCATAGTTAAAGCTAAGTATTTTTGAAAATGTATGGAATGAATGTTAGCTAAGGCAATGCGAACATTTAATGATCATATATAAAAGACGGAACCTGTGATTGCAGCCTTGCAAGCCATTGTGTACGTTCTGTAGGACTGTAGTAGCCTATTAGTCTATTTATTTGCCTATTTGTTTCCCATATGAACAAGAATATCAATTCAAAGTGAGAACTGTTCTTTTTTGGGGCTAAAAATTATATATTGAAGCACACATTCTAACCTACACACAGGGGCTTTAAGTAAAAGATAAAGTGAAATACAGTGGTGTAAATGTATTTGTCTGGTTCTCCCCAAGTGGGAAAGCATTGCCAACTCTCCTTGGTAATGTGGTCAATCACGCTGTGTGCTGCTGTTACTGTGCTGGGAACAGCACTGTGTTGGGGATGACATTTACAGAATGAGCTGGGTGAGCATGAGTGAGCTCGAATGCAAGTGTGAACGTGACATTTCCCCAAGTCTAATTCTGAGTAACTAAAGTGACAAGTCTGGAACAGCTTCCCAAAGAAGAACAAACCATCTCCTCCTCTTTCCATCATTGTGAAAACACTGTAAAACATGCAAAGATTTTGTAGAAATTAGTGGTGATTGTAAGAAGCTTTTGCAATGTGTGTAGAACAAAAAGTAGCAAAATAACATAAAAAAAGATCTGATATGCTTAGCTACAACTTGACTGTTAATATTGCGAGAAAAAAATAAACATACAGGGATGAAGGCAATTCCCGACCAGCTCCCCTCCTTCACATGAGTGCCTTTCAGTCAGCCTTTCAAAAGATCTGATAAAATCAAATTAATTACTCAGGTATGACATTTCTTTTTACTCTTTGCCTGTTGATTGCCTTTGTTCAATACAATAGCTGCCATATTAACATTATTAAGCTCTGCCCACGTGTGCAAGTATTTGTTTGATGTGTTCACACGTGTCTACATAAGCGACAAGCCACTGTGAAGCAAGATTGAAAAAAACAATATTGAGAGTAAGAGTAAAATTTGTACATGAATTTAACACACTGTACTATAGACAGTATTAGCCAGTTAAAAGTCTGAGTATATTGTTTGCAGTGAGATCCAATCACTGACACGTACATACATGCACATGCATGCGCACGCACACACACACACACACACACACACACACACACACACACACACACACACACAAACACATTAGATCCATCAAAGCTCTATTTTCTATAGATGGCCGTTTCTGCCAAGAGGCCTATGCTGGTATTCCAAAGTCCCACTGCCTTTGAACTCCCAAAAGCACGCTGTATTTGTTGTGATAGATTCAAACCCTCATACATAAACACATAAACCATATGAGGACACACATACAAAGATTTCCTTAAGGCCCTTGAAGGAAGAGCCTCTCCTTTCTCCCAAAATCTCTCTTTCTATCCCTGTTCCCAGAACAGCATGGCAAAACATCCCGGAGGCCATACTTCGGATTACGACGTCTCCCTATTCCTCCCTCTTTGAGACATAACTTTGCAGCCTCTTTGTCTGGCAATGGGGATGTTTTTGTTTTATTTAAATATGAACCGTATAAAACTATTGCTTTGAAAAACATTAAAACTAAAAAAAAAAAGCTCAATAAATAAATAAATATTAGTCGGAAGCGTGAGAACACAAAAAGGCTTTAGCCCATACAGGCTCCAACATCATTCACATAAATATACTGTATATACAGGATACCTTAGCAGCAATAAATAAAAAGCACTTACCCTGTGATAATTGCTCAGCCTGTGAGGGATTACATACTATACAAGCACACACTCTCACTCAACCTGAAATCAATTCAGGAAATAAAAAGGTTGTTGTTCAGAAAGCAGCCACCAATTGTGTTATAAACTGTCTTGTGTTTTAGTGTCTGTGCATCCATTAATGCCATTATCCCAATGCTATGGAGAATCCATTTACATTCTGCCAACGCAGAAACCATGTATCAAATTAAATCACTGAAATAAATACTCCCTTCTAATGTTAATGCTTTCAAAGTAAGTGGTTTTCTAAAGGGACACTTGAAATACAAAATTAAAATCGTGCAGTGGCAATGAATATGCCTCAAGTATACTTTAAGTTTAAAAAAGGCTTTTTCGTTTGGGCAAGATTTAACAAAACCCTTTCATTGTCATATACATATACACATACACGAAATTTGACCTCTGCATTTAACCCATCCCTGTATATAGGGAGGAGTGGGCTGCCAATGACAGGCGTCTGGGGAGCCGGGGGTTCAGTGTCTTGCTCAGGGACACTTCGACACGTGGCACGTCCCAGTCGTGAACCGTTGACCCTGCGGTTACCAGAAAACCCTCTTAAGCCAGTGAGCCACGGTCGCCCCAAACTCCACCATGTATCTAATGAGTCGCTCAGAATGAGGTTGGCTAGTATTTACATCTTAGTAGATGAGTTGACATCTTCACCCAGAAAGCTGCTCTGTGATAGGCTGCGGTAGTCATGGGTCAAAACCTCCCCGGCTGTCTCTTGACAGTCTGCTCTATTGAGATGTTATTTCAATCGCTGGGCTGTCCTTTTCCACTCCGATGCAGCCTGATAAAGATGTTTCGGCTGGACAGTCTGAGCCAGATTGGAATAAAGTCCTCAGGTACAATTGACAAGAGAATTAGATGGGGCTGCTCCAGTGACTTATTCCTGTTCTTGACAAGGTATAGGTATAGGCCTAACAGGTAATCTCAGAGACAATAGCTTAAGAGCTTCACTGCAGGACTGCTCAGCAATGTAAACCAAGCCAACCATGGAGGAAGCCGGAAAGTCCAACCAAAGGGCTTTACCTGGTTACGACCCCTCAGGGTGGCTGAGTGAAAAAAAATGGCTGAGAATCCCATGGCTTACCAGAGATCAATATGGAAGTGAGAAAAACAGAAATACGTTCCAATATTTAGGATTAGAAGTGTTCATGCATTATTCCAAGTTGGTTACTCCCCTTCTGAACATTGTCACACGTTAGCCTAAATTAGCTATATGTATATGTTTTTATTAACAACGAAAACAAGGTACAAACAGATAGTGGATAACTCCTTCCTAAAAACATCAGACAAAATAGAAATAAGGAGAAGAAGATAGCAAACTGTAACAAAGACTGATGGTAAACAGCCTGGTTGAGCATTGAGCTAAATGCTAATGTCAGCAGGCTAACATGCTCACAATGTCAATGCTAATATGCTTTAGCAGGCAAATGTTTACCATATTTACTATCTTAGTTTAGAATGCCAACATTCGATAATTTTCACCAAACACAAAGTACATCTGAAGTTGATGGGAAGGTCATTGATTTTTCAGGTATTTGGCCATAAACAAAAGTACTGGACATATTTTAATCTGATGATGAGAAACGGATAACCACAGTTTTTACAACTTATCCTGAGGGAGGACATGAACATCTTGCCAAAGTTTATGGCAATCTATCCAATATTTTTTTCAATAATCAAAGTCAAAACAACAAATGCTGGAGAAAAAATCAGGGTAATCAGTAACATATCTGGGTTTCAGCCTGTTGGAACCATGATAGTCTGTACAACATATTATGGCAATTAACCTAATCATTGTTGAGATATTTCAGCCTAGGCCGCTAACATTGCTAAGTCCAACTAAAAATTATTGAAACACATAAGAAAAGGGGGCTGGTGATGAAGTCTTTGTCCATACATTACAGCAGAAAATAAAGTGATTTAGTTTAGCTGAATTTGTATTGGTGTGGATATGGAATTTTATTTTGATGTATTTTGACATCACTGTCTCCCCTAACAATGCTTTATTGGAAGAACACAAACTATAATTGCATGTGCATGTACATTCAAGAGCTTTAACAGTAACCCAGTTGTATTTGGTTTTGATTCTTGTGGTTTGGAAGAAAACAGAAATAGTCATGAATGAGTAGGCGGAGAGGCAACGAGTGAGAGACTGGGTGTATCATGTAGATGGGGATGGTACTAACCAGGACACACTGCTATGTTGCAGAGTTTGGTCTGAACCTCGGGCTGTCCACAAGCCACGGCCATGCCTTCGTTCACACACTTCCTGGTTCGCGTCCTGGAGCCCCTCCCACAGGTCACGGAGCACAGACTCCATAGCGACCACTCCTCCCACAGCCCATGCACTGCAAATGCCCACAAACGCACAACATGGGGATGAGGAATGAGGGAGGGAGGGGTTGGAGCATCCAATCGCAGGCAAGAGGGTTAGAGAATGAGAGAAACATGAGATAATAAATGAATCTGAGCACATTCCTTGAAAAAACAACAACATGAATGAAGTTACCTTCTGAACTCCACAAAACCATTCCAGTTCCAATGGAAAAGAAACCGTGACAATGATATGTTGCTACATGATGCTATGTTGCTACATGAATTAGGAATGGACATTCGGCATTTGAAGTCATGCAGCCCAGGTCATGAAATGAATGCGTTTAGTTTGCTTCTGAAATTATTAGAGCTTTCAATAATTATATAGAGTGAACCAAAATATCCAAAGACTCCAATGACATAAAACACCAATTCAAGTATTACAAATATTCATCATCTTTCTTCCTTCCCTGTTATTTCATCTTTACTGTACATTTCACCAACATATGGAAATAAAATACATGCAAATACAGTAAATGAGCAGTGGAGTTGCACAAACACTTTGCAGATAATGAACATGGCTTCACTCAGAGCAAGTTCTTGGACAAATATGTCTATCCGTGTTTGAGGCATGTGACACTGGCAGATTGTGCCACAAATAATTGCTTGAATAATCTGGACATGTCTGATTTGAGATTAGAGGGAATAATGACAGAAATAATACAAAAGACATTGATTGTTTATTGAACGTCGAAGAGAATAAAAACAGATGGATGTGTGAGATCATAAACAGATTTGAAAGAACACAAACATATGTGGGCTCATAAAGTTTGAAAGACTTTGGAATAAAAAATGCAGAGGCCAAGAAATGGAGCAGGTTATTTGGAAAACAGACGTGTTCAGTCAGAGACTAGAGGAGATTAAGCTATGTTGAAAGAGATGGAGGAAAGAGAGAGGAGAGGAGAGGATTTGGAGAGATGCTGGAAGAAAGATAGAAAGCAAGATGTAGAGATGGGGAGGTACAGAGGGAGGGAGGGAGAGAAAGTTGGAGACAGCAGGATGGAGATTGCTGCTCCTGTGTTGAGCAAAGCTAAATAAATCATGGCGATAAATAATTAAGTCTACTCTGTGAAGGAAGGCTCAGAGGAGCAGGAGTAGAAGGCTCAGAGAGAAGAAGAAGACGGTGGTATTAAAAAGTACGGAGATATGAGGAACACATAAACAGTGATATATCCTTAAATTCAGCAAAACATGGTATCAGTGTGTTTTTAGCTTCTGTACAAAGCTGTTATATGTTGCAGAGAAAAACAGCAAAAGCATTTGTGTCGTATTTTGTTGCTTTACTGTTAATTTTAACGAAATTATCTGTCAAGTAAGCTCACTTGCTATAGCCTTGCTAAATTGGAGTCAGTTGCACTAGCTGTTCTTAAATTAAAACTCACAAAAGCCGTGTTAAAAGTATTAAGTTGAGATTTACACACCACTAAATTTAATTTAATTTAACAGGGTTCCACCACACAAATAAATTCTTACTCTGAGATTAGTAGTTGAATATGCATGCCTACTAACTGTCAGGTACAAGTGTTGCATAGCTAAGTTAACCAACTGCCAAAGCTAAAGTTAGCCTGCTAATACCTAATATGGTAAACATACCTCAAAAGGATATGCTGTTTAACAATCATTTTAAAGTACATTTCCCTAAAAAAAACACAAGTTACAAAAGTTATGGAAAGAACTAAGACTAAATAACCAAATAGCATCGACTGGGGTAGCATAATTGTATGTCAGTCTCTTGTTGCACCTTAACAATTTAATAAGTAATGGATTAACAACTGGCAACACAGTTCTCAACTTTAAGTATTGTTTGGGTTGAGGTTTAATTTGGTTTAATACTGTAGCCAACAACAAACAACCAGTCCCAATTTCATTTATTTTAAATGGACTATTTCATGGTGCAACAGTCACAGCCACCAAATAAAGATTTGTGAGCTTTGAAATTGCAATTTAGTAACACCGGCTTGGAAAGTTGTGTCAGTGGAACAGTTGTTAGCTATTTGAAATGCTGTATTTTAATGCAGGATCATGGGAAATGTTATGTGCTGAAGCACGTCAACCAAAATACATTGGTACAAAACTTAAAACAAGACCTCTTTCCAAAATATTCAATTTAATAAATCATGATGAAAAATATAACCGGCACCCTCAAAGTGCAAATGGATTTCTTGGAGGTATCTTATCCCAAATTGCAAAACCTTCTCAGGAGACAGAGGCAACTTGATACAACAAACTCCAATAATTTTTTTTTTTTTTAACAATAACACTACAAGATTGCTTGTAGGGCATTACTTATTCATCCAAATCAAATCTTCATCTCTCAGACCCAATACAGGTGTATCCGAAGTCTGACTGCGCAAAGCCAATCAATTAGCCAATAAAATCAAGCTTGAGGCAGCTTTGGGACGAAGACACATTAAAAGGAGAAAATAGCAATTGGATATGGCAAGAAGGGTAAAAGCAGATAAGCAAATTAAACATGAATCATGATAAAAATGTCTTCAGATACTGGGATTAGGATTGTATTACACCACCTTTTGGTGACAAGGTAAATCCGCAGAGTAATATTTCCAGTCATAAACAAAGAAGCACAGAGCAATTGTGTCACTTATATTTTCTCTTGACACAAACAACTATCATCTGTGCACATTAAAAGGGAGTTGCTTGCCATCAGGGTTGTAGTCGCAGAGGGAGGTTGAAAAGAGCATGTTTACAGCAGCAAGCACAGAAAAAAGAATTAAACAACAAACTGATCACTGGTGATCAAACCACAAAGTGACATATCTGTGTCTCATAACAACCGGTCACAAAATCAAGTTCATGACCTCCAGAAATTCAGATCTGTGAGAGTTAGATTCAAATTTTGTAGCTGAAAAATGCACAAATAGCACAGACTCACTTACTCTGACCCGGGTTTCTGATCCGAATGCAAGTAAGCTCAGATAAGAGAAGATAAAATGTCCATGCTCGACCTCCTTCATTTAAACAAATCCATACACATTTAGCAGAGCACACATGCGCATCACCATTATCAATAAGCATAAGCATAATAAGGATGTATGACTTCCATACACGTCTTTAAAATCTATATGCAATTATCTGATATAATGATGCATTCTGTATGAAGATATTAACTTTTGATGACTTATTTCTAGCTTTTGCGAATGCAGTGTAGAACATGAATCATATTGATCCTAATCATTACCATCATTACCAGCAATTTCATCTGAGGTCATAGCGCAGTATGGTTGCATTATTCAGAATTTTATGTAATAGGCTATGTGTGTGTGTGTGTATATTTGTGTTTTTGCCATCTGCATGATTCTGCCACGATTTCATGACAGCATCCTTGCATGCGCCCTCAGTCTCTTGGTTGAATGATTATTGGAAGTGTGATGTTGCAGCGTTTGACTACGCGCTGACCCAGACATACTGTATTCATAATGCACCATTGTGCCACTCCGTGTTTTAAATGTCACTGAATCTGTGGCAAATGAGCAGTAGCTAAATAGAACAACACTAGGGGTAGTACTTCACTTTGCCCAGTTAGGGGCATGAACGCCTTCTACTTCACAGCATATTCTGAAAAAAAAAAAAAAAAAAAGTTAATTTGCCGGACCAATTACTGCCTAGTTTGCTTTGTAAAGTGCCAGACCATTACTTAAAATTGATTATCTGTTTCACCTTAATTTAAGAGTTTTACCCATGAAAAAACGAGGAGAAAAAAAATGTCCATTTTCACTCCATTGGTTTTCTGACCAAGCTACTTTTCTTTGATGTTCCCTAACTCTTGCAGACGAACACACACGCATGCAGATGTGCCTGGAGACATATCCACCCACACTCACAACACACCCGTACTTCTAAGTCCTAACGTGTGCACAAACAAATAAATTGTAAAAAGCAGAATAGAAATTTCTGGCAAACGAAAATCAAGTATGCCGGCAGCACTCTCCCGGCGTCAGGAAACTCTGGGAGAACCTTTGAAACAATATGTGCTGGGTTATGCCTGAGTGCAATTATGATTATGTGTATGTTTGTGATTGCAAGTAAATGCATCAGTATGAAACAGAGGATCTGTGGTAAAAACATTTCATTTGAACATCTTCCGGATAAATCAGTAATTTCTAAACATCAGGGTGGAAAATTCACTGTGCCTGTGTATGTATACTCCAATTTTAACTAATGGAGTTCTTTGATTTTAGAGCAAACCTATTGGCAACATTATTTATATTGAGAGCATCAATTTAGTTATTATTGTTTTAGTATTTGACGTATAAAATTGTGATTTCAGTGATTGGATTGAAAGTTGAAATTACTTCAGTCCTGATTAGTGTGTGTGTGTGTGTGTGTGTGTGTGTGTGTGTGTGTGTGTGTGTGTATTTTACTATATGTGTTTGTTTAATGGGCTAGAGAGAATACAAAGCTTGAATCCAGTAGCAAAGAGATCAACAAATCAAACAAACAAATTCTACCCCAAATTAAATCAAAGAAGAAATAAAAAAGGAACATTATTTTAAAAAGTCAACCACACGAAGTTCATTAAACACTTTTATGTCTCCTTGCTAACACCCCCACATTCCCAGTCTTTTTGAATTTGGTGTGATCGCATTCAGGCAATCCCAGGAGTGGCCCGACAGCCCTCCAGAACCACGTCAGAAAACATCAGAGGAGTGGGGGGGAAAATGAAATAATAAACGGAACATAACACAGCAACCAATATCCCATCAAAGGAGCGGCTGAGGATATTTATATCGACACTGAATGGAAAATGAGGCACTTAGACATACAAATCGTGTTGGCACATTTGCATAAAAACAAGATTAGCATACACACCAACCAGGAAAGGAAAATGTTTCTTTTGCTTCTTGTATCTTTTTTCTTTTCTTTTGCGGGGCGGTTGAGAAACATGAGTAAGCACTAACTGACTCCTTACTTACATGTGAACGCACACATGTGCTAAAAATGCACACAATGAAGTATACTTCATCGTAGAGAAAATGCAAATCGAAGACACTGAATTACATTTTAAGTATTATGACAGGGATCACCCACAACTTATGCCCGGCACACACACAAACAATGAAAACTACATATTAACATCACTAACACACATACATCCTGTGCGGAAAGTAGACAGATACAAACACTCAGGGAACGCACACAATATGTGGTACACATAGAAATGAATTAACATATTTTCTAAGGGGTGAGTCCACAAAAGCACTCACAATGCAACACCACACACAGGACGTTTTTGTCTAATTTGAATATATATACCAGTGTTTAGTTACTGATATGTGCACATATGCCTAGTAAATCAGGATTAGCCTATTCAACCCCATAGATGCTGCTTCCCATAAAAAGTTCCTCATCCACTAACTTTCAAGTAACTAATGGATCTAAAGGCCTTGTCCAATGATGGGGCTCTATAAATGTAGCGTCTAAAGCCCAGTCACTACACCCCATGCTGTGACACTGACATTTAGACAGCAGTAGCCCCACTTTTGCTTTGAGTTATCTGTCCCCAGAGAAGTTATGGCCATGACTTTTCATTTTATAGTCTGTCCTCAAAGGTAATACTGTCATTATTAGAATTGCCGTGTATGGAGGACATTCATGCCATCTTCCTGTGATGCACTCTCTTAGGTATCACTGGGATCAGCGAGGTTAGCCTAGAGACTACCCCACTGTCTGCCAACCAGAATAGAGGGCCATGCTTTCATTCCCTCTGGCAGTCAAGGGACAATGCAGGCTTTTTAACAAAAAAATGTCCCTTAGACAGGCCCACGGTCAGTCCCCAATCATTGCCCTAGTCAGACAGCCAGGACATCAGCAATCACTCATTTTGTAATATTATTGTGCAGAAAGCTGGTGGTGTAGACGGATATCATATCAGACTTGATTCCTTTGATTCTACTTAAAAGCCAGGAGGATTCATATTACAAAAAGATCCATTTGTGATTATTTTTGTATCGTGATCAAGCTAAAGGTGTCAGCATAAGCTACTTTTGGCTTGGCACACTTAAGGTAAAGGATGGTAAGAACACCAGTGATGATGTTGTTCATCTACTTTCCAAAACGCCACCACAGATGCAATTCCTCAGGTGACAGGGAGGTGTTGCCTTGTGCAAACCTTGACAGGTTCACACATGGAAAAACATACATGGCAAGAGAAACATGCAAGTGGACAGGCAATACATTGTGAAGCCAGCAGAATACGTTGCAGTCTCCCTTCTGGTGGAGCCTTAGTCTTAAAAGAGTACTGCATCGATTTGTTGACTTACAAAGGAAAGTAAAACAAAAATCAAAAATAAAAGGACCGTGAATATTGATTTTTTTATCCCATCCTTGTCAAAACCTTGAACCTACATTAACCATAACGCTACTAAATCTTCAATAGTTCAGTTAGAGATCAATGGGTATTGTGCTAGTATCGGATAATGCAGCCTCAAACTGCTAGCTCCAGGCAAAATGAAAAATCTTTAAACCTGTGTTGCTCATCTAGTGTGGTGATAGAACTAAAAAAACAACTTTGCTACCTTTGCTTGTCTGCAGGTTAAAGAATGCTACAATTGCATGAGGAGCAAGGAGGTTCATTACATCTAGATGATTCATCTACTGCGGTATTACCAAGCAGCACTGATATTTTGCCATCCTCTGGTTATGGACTGAGCATAAGCAGTGGATTAGAGGAGGGACAGAGGCCAGGCAGGAGAAAGCCAGTGCCATACAGGATTCCAGTTCGATTGCAATCAGGACAACCAATCAAACCAGAGCAGGACAGGCAGTACTTCACAATTCCATCTAGTAAAGGCCTACCCTGGCAATCAAACCAGAGCAGAACTCAACATTATCCAGGATGAGTAGTACACAAGTTCCCTCGGTGACCTGATCAAGCTTGATTGTGTTGTATATGTTGGAGAGGAAAAAAAGGACGAGGTGCTCTTCATTGTGCTCTTGCCTTTGTGTAGCAAGTAGATATGGTCGAATGCACTCACCCTGAATGGCAGAGCATGTATGCAGATGACAATGCAATTGATTGGTTGAATATATTATGGAGCTGCCATTGCATCTAAAAAGAATAACTAAATCCTCAAAGCAAAAGCTGTTGTAGCTATGCTTTCATATATATATATATCTATATAAATACATACACATCTATATAT
>NW_022280044.1:4225667-4279770 GCF_004355925.1 Anarrhichthys ocellatus | reverse complement strand
ATAGATATATATATATATATATATAGATATATATATATATTTATATGGTATATGGTATATGTGAAAGAGGAGAGATAAAGATAGCGAATACAGGAAGTATGAACTTCTGAGCATAGGTGTCACGTCTGTCTCCCTGTCTCGCTCAGCTGCCCAGTAGTGTGAATTGAAATGACAAAATAGCATTCTCAATCTGAAGGTTCTTTTCGGCTACATCAAGGTTAGATTATGTTTCGGATGAGCAGATCCCATGTGAAGTGTGTGTGTGTGTGTGTGTGTGTGTGTGTGAGTGAGCGTGCGTGCGCCGCCTACCTTCCTCAAAAGTGTCATTATTTCCATGATGTCGTTAGTCATTGTTTTCTTCAGCTTTCTTATGACATTGTAAATAGATAAGTAAATGCTGAATGGGTGAGTGATTTGCTAAGCAGAGCACGAATGATTTGAAGCTGCATTTAGTCCAATTTTCTAATTACAAAACAAAACCATACAAAACTGAGGTCTACAGCATATTCGTAAATGCACTTGGTCATCATTTTGCAACACTGCTAAACCTCTTTCTTTTATTTTCTCAACTTTTAATCTCTTCCTGCAATCATTTAGTCCGGATGCATATCCCAGCATGCCGTGTGGGTCGGAAGGCACAGTAGTCACCAGTCCATTACAGATTTTGAAACAAATCTGTCAAAGTCATGGCATGGTGTGCCCCCATTGCATGTCTACCAATGTAAACAGCAAAAAACACACTCCACATAGAAGATTGAACCCTCGCCATTTTTACTGTGAGAAAACACAGCTAACCAGTAAGCGCCACTAAATTCAGCGAATGCTGAAAGGCGTTCATTTGAGAGTAAACATACCTGAGCCTGTGCTCCCCGGTTCACCCGGACAGGTAGCGGTGTTGTTGCACATGCGAGTTTCCCGCAGGGCTCCGCTGCACAGCGTCCCATAGGGAGAGGAAACACATGATCGCGTCCTCACTTGCCAGCCTTGCCCACATGTGAGAGAACACACACTCCACTGTGACCACTCCTCTGCCGCAGGGTCACCTGAAGAGCAAGACGGAGGTGGACAGAAACAGGGTAATTCTCAATGATTCCAGTTTCATGACGCTAATGTTTCTATGAGTCAGGTAGAACAAAAAAAGTCCAAGATAAAGGTGTTATTAGTTGTAACCATATAGGCTCAGTTTGAACTTTAAAGGTTGGGAGATCACAAAAAATAAATCTTTATTAAAAGAAGGTTAATGTGTGTAACAGAGGCTTCTTTTAAATGAAAATACTGATCAGGGTATCAACAGGTGCATTTTCATATCCCAACTAATATGCCCAATGATGATAAATTGTGAGAATTAGGCCTACCGTAGAAACCGGGCTCGCTCAAACCACAAAAACACGACAGTAAACTAGATACAGAACAGATACAGAAATTAGCATTTATCCAGAGATAAACCTTGCGAGCTCTAAGGCAATAGCGATTGTCAGCGTAACCTACAGGCTATAAATGCTGTGTGTAGCCTACATTAGGGACAGTGTTAAGAATATGGATGCCAGCTAAGGGACACACACTAAGGAGGTCCTGTCACTCTCTCATGTCATCATGAGCGGGAATCAAAGCTCGTCTAGAAGCAAATAGAATAGAATAGAGCAACAGTTTTGCTCTATTGATTCCTGTTAACAAGTCCTGCTTTTTCTTTGCCCTTTATCAAACGAAATGAAATAGAAATAATTGTGGATGATTGTGACACCATTGCAATATCACTACAATAAAATGACACAAACAAAATTGTAATCCATACAATTGTCAAGAGAAAAGCCCGGGACTTTCTGAGAGATGATGAGAAGGCTTTGTGGTTACAATAATCATCAAGTCTTTCTGTAGTTTTATGGACTTTTTCCACCCTGGGGTGAAGTTGAGAGTGCACAAGATGATGATTTGTTTAATAGATGAGGGCTTCGCTTATATTGTTCTGTGCTTGATTTTTGCAGTGTATCGTTTTGACACGGCCTGGCTTGTGATGCTATATCAATACCCAATATATGACACCCCTGCATACTATATTGGTATGGGTGATATGTGATTTGATTCAAGCCACTTAATGTGAATACACCTTGATTGAATATTCATAAGGGTGATGATCCTGTTAGAGATTCAACAATATTAATATTCATGGGATTATGGTAACACATACTTAAGGGGCTGTATGCCAAAAAAGGATATTAATACAGTGGCAGAGATTGGGTGTTCAGACAATTTTGTGTTTTTTTTTTTAGTTCTCCAGGCAGCTGAGGAGAGAGTCTCATTGATCCCTCCGAGATATGCCCTTGAAAGCGAAAACCAAGTGTTAAGTCATCTCGCTCTTTCTAAATTGTTTATGAGCGCTGTGTCCTTTGATAGAGGCGTCATCACATGGCAAAGGAGGAAATCAAATGAATTGCATGTCCGTTAATCGCATTACATCTTCATTAACATGCCGTGAGTCAGGGCTTAAGCTCATCACACATGCCTGGAGGAATGGAAGAATGGGGAGAAGGGAGGAGGGGGTGAGTGAGGGTGGGGAGGCAGAGGGAATGGACAAGACAGAGCCAGGGGTTTCCGTTGCGGTAGGGAGTCTCTCCTCCATGCATTGGTAGTATGGAAACATGTGTGTGTGTGTGTGTGTATGCACAAATTACCTATCCTTGTGTGGTTGTAGCAGCCAACATGTTATGTCATGTATGTATAAGGCCATTCATGTGACATCCTTCCTGTTTCATGTCATGAATAATGCCTTTTCTCTTTTCCAATGGTATTAATTATGTAAAGTTTTAAAGTCACATACACACACACACACACACACTCGTAGGTACACACTTTTAACATGTCCACGCTTGTGTATGGCCAACTAGAGCTGTCCTGGAGTTGAGCCATGCTCCAGAAGGTAAATGTAGAATGATTGTCTGAAGGAACTCTTTATTTTTAGTTACACATACTGCCTGTAAACGTCAGGTTGGTGACTTCTGTTCCAGGCCGTGAACTCATGCACACATCACATTACTCACCAGTTTGTGCCTGAAACACACCTGGCTGGTCAGCTGATCGAGGTCTCTGGGTCTTCACCTTCAGATCGTCATCATCATATTGGTCTGAAATCGACGAAAGACAGAGATTTGTCTTGTTTTCCATACATTTTGAATTGGACAGTTGAATATATGCATTCCAGTATGAAGCCAAATGTGTAAGATGTCTAGTTTGTTTATTACATGCACTTTTGCCATGGTATACAGAAACTTGGTTTTAAAGCTGTAGTAAATAAGTCCTCATCAGCATCAACACCCGCTTTGCACATTCAGGGGAGTAAAAAAAAAAACTGCACGTTTTTTAAGTACATCCAAAACACGACTCTGGAAAATAAAAATACAAACGCCTCCAATTCCTTGGCTTGCTCCTTGTAGCAGAATATTTAAAGAGCACGCCGATACATTTCAGCACACAACGTGCAGAAACAGATAACAGAATGTGAAGTCTGCAGTATAATCTCAGAAAATCAGGTGGAAGTCTATTCTGCCATTAGCTTAAAGTCGAAAAATAAATTGTCAATAAGAATATATCTACTAAAATGCAATGTGAATTACATAAGCCAAGTAAGTAACCTATTTTTTTTTTTGCTTGGTTATGAAACTGTACATATATATATATATATATATATATATATATATAACAAGGAGCTACACATGTAAAAGCCTGCATCTGATAAACCAGAGGGTAAATACGAAGTGGAACACCTTGAATAAATGGTGAGCATTAGTTGAAATTGAACAATTGCCTAGAGAGAAAGTACAGGGAAAGCAAAAGCATGCAACCTATCTAAGTCGTTTTTTTTTATCTCAATTGGTACAAACATATGGAGGCATGAGCGCAGTCTGTTCTGAATCTGTGCAAAAAAACAATCTTTGATTTAGCAGATCCTTTTCACTTGGGTACTTCTTGCCCATGGGAATCTTTGCAGGGGTTGCATTCCTCCAAAGCAGATGAGACAAACAGCGTATCTAAGGTACATTATCTACATGAAATGTGCTTGTGTGCTTGTGTGTGTTTATTAGATTACAGAGTGCAAAAGTGATTGATACTGAAATTTCCTCGCATTAGCATCTATCAAGGAGTTGACCTGAGGAAGAACAAAAACATATGCATGCACAGCACATCCTCCCCTGCGTCCCAATACACACTAGCATGAATGCCGTGGAATTGTACTAAAGGTCTGTCATGCTTGCTCAATGGCCATTGAAAACAGTCCTCTAATTTGGCCTTTTACATAAACAACTCCTTGTATATTAGTTGACTGCTAAACCCTCCTCCAAACAGCAATTATCCAATCATTGCTTAGCTACCATAACTAGGTACAGAGGTATCCAGATGCTGAAGCTGTGGGCATGGGGCAATAGCATGAGGGCAGTGTCTTTTTTGTGTTTTTTTCTGCTCTTACATACTGTACGTTACATGGCGCTTTACTCTCGGTTTTATCACATAGTGTTATATATTGTATTATCATGTTTGTAGCAATCATGTGCATATTTAAGACCCCTTTAAAGAGCTCTGAACAATGAAAAGTCAGCTGGAGAGAGTTTTCAAACAGTTTGAAAGTGCATTAGCATAAATAAACACCAAGATGCTACAGCTGATCAAATCTGCTTGACAGTCATCATTTCAGCAGACAAATGCCACGGTACTGGGCTGCAATGAGAAGAATGCTGACTTCTCCTCATCCTTTTCAAATTCCTTTCCGCTGTTCTTGTTTTTGGTGCCACAAAGCTAGCAGCCTATGTTCTTAGCAAAACATGAGCTGCTAACCCAACTGATCCACTGAAGTGAGTTTGGTATAGGTTTAAGTTCTGACTGCCTACTGAAAAGATTCGTGACTAACAGTCAGTGGGAAATCATTGGCAAACAAGATGCCACGAACTTCAGCAAGACGACAAAGCGACAGAGGAAGTGGCGGTCCCAATCTGGGAGTTTCTGAATCATTTTCTGGCAGAATTGGGCCTGAATTAAGCCTTGTGAGTGGGTCTATATACTCTTCGCTTCTGTGCTTCTGAGACACAGAGGTCAGTGAAGCAGGACAGAGTAATGCCTCACATAAAATGACCAGTGAGGATTACATTTCTCTCCTTATCTGTATCTCTTTCTCTGTGTTTCTCTCTTTGTCCCTCACTCTACGTCACAAAAGAGGATTCAGATGGACACCGGTGCAGAGTCCTTCACAATCGAAGGTAAAGATCAATATGGATAAACCCTTTGAGAGTACTGACCTTTACAAACCCCACTATATTGTTTAATGTTGTGGACCGCACTTTAATGGAAACATCATCGCACACTTCATCAAATCTTCCTGCACTCTCTCATCCCTACCTTTTTTCCACCCATTTCAGCTTTTTCTTCATTTTCAGGGGAATCTATTTTCCATCTATAGCTGGCAATATCACTTCCAATCGTGAGCAGGGTCGATAATGCTACGACCGGTTGGGAGCAGAGGTTTGATATTTTACTTGTAGTAGTGCTGATGCTTTAGTGTCATCTGACAGAAGTGTCAGTGAAGTGAAAACGCCTTTTAGAATCTTGCCCTGGCAAATGAAGAGATCACTTTTGCTTTAGTAGCAATGCAGTGCATGAACACTATGAAATCATAGGTCGTCATCAATATTTGATGTAGGATGCTGAGTCTACACAGTCAAGGGTCTGCTAAAAGCATTTTCTCTGAACCTATTAAGGTTATACACTTAGTGTTATGAGAACAAAAATAAAACTATGGAAAACAAATAGAGTGCAAAAACCGTTTTTTCAACCCATTTCAGCTCTCTCCTGTCTATGGGAATAAATTAAAGTCAATAATCTTGTGATTGACCGCTGCAAATGTTGAACTTTGATAGTTTCCTTAGTAGTGTACAATGGAACTATTGACTTTCATAGTGAAATGTACAGGAACTTATCAAGGCTATTTAATCATAAACATTGCAATGGACTTAGTGACATGTTAAGAGTTAATGGTTATGGGTATTACTGTGTTTAGAGACGTTTGTTCAGTGAAAGAGCAAATGATGAAACATTCTGTTAGGTGCAACCAGGCCGTTGTCCCTGTTTTTAGTCTTACGTTAACTCTTTCACAGTTTTTTTAGTCAGTGAAAGTTAATTTAAACCCATTCGTCTTAAAATGTCCTATTCAGCGTATGGTTGTGCTTAGCTCCAACCTCGTGTGTCACTTCTGGTTACAAACAAAAGATGAACCAAAAACCAAGATGGCCAAAAGGCAGAAACCGAGGGTTTGAAACTGTATTCCATGGTTCAGATCTAATAATTTGTAGTTTTGGTGTTGGCTACCGCCTATGTACTGTTCACTGATAAAGTGTTTACAAAGCCATGTTACCTCTCACAATAGTACACATTAAGTGATAATCTGTGACATTTACTTTTAAAGAAATTATTATTTGAGGATAACACTTGATTTGTTTGCCTTGTCAGAACCCAACTGCTAACCATAAATCAATGCTTCTCAAACCGTTTTAACCATCTCTTTGCTCAGGGCTATTTTCTCTACTTGTTCCCAGCAAAGTGTTGATAAAGTAGCATGTTGAAGGAAAAAGTCCCATGCATAACCGGCTGAGCGCTATCACTCAGCAGGAAGAGGCTTTTGTCAGCTTCCTCAACTCGATGCACAAAAGCTGATGAGATGAACACAGCATATTGGACATCTAAATGCACACATCAGCTGTCACACCAAAGCTCAAATGTACCTTGATGTGGCACAGACACACACTGAGACACACGCACACATACACAATAAGTGGTAAATATGGCTGAGAAATAAACGTCAGGCAGTAAAGCAGTTTTGAGCCCATTCAAAGCAGCAGGCTGGGGATTGGAGCAGAGCCAGTTAGACCCACAGGCTCCTTTGTCAGACTGAGCCGGGATTTAAGCCTGCTGTGAAGACTGTATGTATATGCGTGTGTATGTGTGTGTGTGTGTGTGTGTCTGTTTGACAGAGGATTGCATATGGTAATATGGTAAAACAGCTGTATTAAGTATCTGGCATGCACAAAACAGTGGCGCAAAAATGTTTTTTGTTGACTACTGTCAGCTCTTTCAGTGCAGCGTATATGATTGAATGCACCCTCTTAAAAATGCACACTCCCAAACACACACACACACAGAGCTATTTCTCAGCCGTATATCAAATCTGAGCTTATAGCTCTCTGGTGCTGTCGATTTACTCCAGGGTCCATCTGGGAGAGCCCAAACTGATAGAAGCGTACCATAATGGACTTTTTATAAGCTACTGGACAGACAGACCACTCCATCTCTCTCTCTCTCTGTGTCTTTCTCTCTCTCCCTTTCTTGCCATTTTCTCACTCAGCAGAAGATATGAAGAGAGAAGTTGAATCAGGTTAGTGCAGGACAGCATCTGCCTGACTATGGGGCCTCAAGGTCATTTGTGTGCCTTCAAAATGGATTCAGAATCTAGTTTTCTCAGCCCCACAGGCTGACTGTTTGTTTCACACCTGCACGCGCACACACACACACACACACACACACACACAGATCAACACAAGCCCTTGTATACATCCAAACTGCCAAATTGGCTTTGTTTCATTTCACTTTCATTCTCAATCTCAAATTGCCCTTTTTCCCCCATTTTTCTTTCTCTTATTAGATATTTTCAAACCTCCTAAGTCCCACACCGCACAGTCATTCGGCCTATTGTTCTGCCCTCCACCCCCTCACCCTCTGTCTTCTATTTCAGCCCGCCTTTCTCTCAGTTCCATAACGAGATGAGAATTTTGATGGATTTACAGTCCAGCAAAGCTACAATGAAAGAGCAATCAATGCAGGGATGGCCAGAACAATTAAATCAAAGCATGGGCATGCAAGATTATTGCGCAATCAGCCAGTGTAGCCAGTGTAGCAGTGTTTACAACATAGCTAGAAGCATGTTAAATGGATCGATGTGAGATAAGCTTGAGCCCCTTGTGAACTTGTTGTAAAGCCAATGTTAGTGCACTTCATATCTCTGCCTCAGTCTGACGCACATTGTTCAAAGTTACCCCAGTTTCCTGGCAGAAAAACTTGTGTCCTGATTTAGACATCTTATTTTCTGTCAATCCAACAGAGTAATGTCTTTGGTGTTGACTAATCAAATCATGAAACTCCAGCAGATAAGAAAGTGGCACAGATAGCAGATCATAAGACATAGAGTACACATAGAGAACGGCCATGCTAGCAGCTTTGTGTGGCTGCACGGTGGCGCTTTGAGCTAAATGCTACTGTGAGCATGCTAACATGGTCACAATGACAATGCTAACATGCTGATGTTAGGCAAGTACAATGCTTACCATGTTCACCATCTTAGTTTAGCCTGTTAGTATGGCAGCATGTGTTATTTAACACTAAACACAAGTAGGCTACAGCGAGTGAAAAGGGATCACGGAAGATTGTACAAGTGAACCTGCCCTGTCATGGCAATCAATCCAATAGTCATGGAGATGCTTCAGTCTGGACTAAAGTGGTGAACGAACGAACAGACAAACCAAGCAAGCAACCAACCAACCGACCGACCGAGCCATCCAGCATGCTGCTAAAATCTAAGTGTGCTAAGGTATGATATGATGTAAGATATGGTGTTTTAGAGGGTGTAAAAACAACAGCAGTGTTGTTTAAAATGCTTTTTTTTTGTGGCTTTTCAGTGGTTTCTGGAATTCTTGGAAGAATTTGATCACCCAAAGAGAAGCTAATAATCCTTATAAAACACAAATTTAAGACAAAAGAGGTCAACTCTGAAAGTGCAGCCTATTATATTTGTCACATCATCAACCTTACCCTGCCTTTATCTTTTTGTTTCACCCCTCTCCCTCTGATACAGATCTGCCAAAAATATCAGATAAAAATATCTATCAAACCCAATTTGGCATTTTATCGCGAGGCTTTTCACATGACGCAGCCACACGTAGAGATCGACAAGCGGTATGCTGTTGCCATAGAAACACCGTCATTCTGACACGGTAAAGGATCGGTGAGGATATGGGTGGGTGGTCTTACAGAGGGACGGAGGGAGGTGTATTATAGTAAATCAGTGTCCACACATGGTCTGTGGTTCTGCATCTGACGGAGAGGGGAATTGAGTCTGACGGTCGGTCTCAACTGTGGTGAAGGACAGCTGCTGTGCTTTTGCTTTTTTTAAAAAAAATCAATTTCCTTTCATTTTTATTTCTTTGTCTTCCTTTCTCTGATATATTTTCATGTTCTTTAAATTTTTTTAGATTTTTATACACACTGAAATGCATTGGTTTAAATGTTATTTTACAAGGACAAACACGTACACACAAACTGCATTTGCATAGGCCAAAGAAACCCAGAGCACACTCTGGCAGATGTTTTTCATGGATCACATAGAGAGTGGCATGAGAAGAGTCCGACCTTGGTTTTCCACTCGGTTAGAAGTGACGGAAGAAATGATACTCAGGCGCTGACTCTCGCCCTCAACCTCTCTCATGAGTATATACAAACACTCACACGCCACTTGCATCTACTCTTGCAACTACATTTTATCAGAGGGAAGGGTCAGCGCAGCAGAACAGAGGGGGCAGGCTTTCGGGCCGTGCATTGCACACGGACGTTCACCCAAACTCTTGTGCTCACACATGCTACATAAGACACAGACATGCTAAATTTGGCTAGCGAGGTATTGCTCCTGTCTACAGCAAGACGGGGAGCTGAATTAAACCCACTTTCTGCTGTTTTATTTTTTCTTTAAGGCGAGATGAATGGATGAATCTATGTAAATAAATAAAATTATAACAGAGCAGAAAAAAGAGGTGAAAACCCCCCAAAAAAGAAAAGAAAAGCTCAAGGAGTCGGTGACTTAGCCAGGTACTGACGACCCCGGTGTCCAGATTTCTACATGGTTATTACCCTCTTTTCAGCTTGGAAAACTGGAACATATTTATTGTTGTGGATGTTCTCTTTGTTAATGTTTGTTAGTATTGCATGTGATTTTATGCTTTGGTACAGTCTGACAGCTCCTAATGTAATATGTGCTATGTTTAGTTTTAATATCCGCTCAGGTTTACCTCGGACTATTTATTTACAGTATGTTCTGTTCTGTACCAGATGATTTGTTTGCCTACTTTTCAAAATAGTACCCCCCACGATAATAATGGTCTTCCATTATATTAATGCTTGAGTCTGTAATGTACTATACATTTGTTACAACATGTTCTAAAAACTAATAGGCATCAAAATTATCTGAGTGCCCATTAAAACAAATACACAACCATGACCAAGGCATATGCTCGCTCATACAAGCATGCTCCCAGCCACCCACGACACGGACTCCTGACGCAAGAGTGGCCTTGATGGCTTATGCAGAAGAATCAAATAGAGTTGGTGTACAGGAGATGGAGACTTAAGTAGCCAGCAGTTAGAATATACAAAGCCAAAGCATACAGCGACATAAAGAAACTGCTTAGTGACACTTGTAAAATATAGAACAACTTTACTGTTTCGAGCAATGCGTTTCACTCTGGTCTAAACAATAAAGTTGTTGCTGGAGTTTTGGCCTCTTCCAATTTTTTCCCCTATCCATGGCACCTTTGAAGTAGGCTGTGCCAGAAAACCCCACCCTGCTTTTACAAGAAACTGCTGAGCAACATGTTGGAAGCTCTCACAGTTTCTGATGTGTATCCATGGGAAATTGTATCAATTTCAAGTAGCTGCCTGACATAATCTGCCTTTTTCATCCTTGACAAACATTGACTCATTCAGCCGCTTGGCAACCAGCTGACTAGAAACATCCAATCATATTCATGCTGGTGTACAGAGTGGTCATTATAACCTGACAATTCTAACCACTACTGCAGCTTCCTCCACCACCCTCACCTCCTCCCCATGTGCTACGCTTCTGGTATTGTTGATTCAGATCTAATGTTCATGCGTTTGTTTAGATTCTTTCTACTCCCTCAAAGAGCAGAGTCAAGATTGTCAAGTCTTGCTGTAACCATCTGCTATAAAGGGTTAATTCCTTGACATAGAAATATCTGAATGAATCTCCTTTGGACAGACAGCTGTCTTTGTTCAAGGGATCAGTATTTGGAACTCTTTAATCCAAGGGATTTAAATGAATCACAAGGATCATCTCACATTTATGTTGAAAGCACTTTTGAATATGTCTGGATAAATTACATCCATAATCACCAGGCAGGGGTCGAGACTGAAGACATTGTTCTTCTGAAAACCTTCAGTTCAGTTGTTTTAGAAGATCAAGTGACTTTTATTAAGAATCTAGGTCTAAATATCGTTCTAATATGAGAACATTCTTCCTTGCTGTAATTCCATACTCTGAAAACGGTTTTCTTGCACGGAGTGCACTTTTGGCCTCTTGCGCATTATAATCTGCGATATGCCTGCCGGGTAAGGTCGAAGTTATACTGTGCTGTGAAGCATTAATCACAGAGGTCCTCATTCTCAATAACTCTCATTTATTTGGCAGAGAATATTAATATCTGGCATTAACAAATGTAACTCTGCCAACTTTTTTCCCTCCCCTTGGTGTGACAGAAAGAGGGATTTCACAACATGGCTGTTCCTGCAGAGAATTGCATTCTGTAAAACTGCAGTCATAACTTTTGGGCCCATTAAAGCTTTATGGGTGGTAAAGAAGGGATGGCTAGAAATGTAGAGATACCCTGACACTATAAGAGGATCAAGGGATATGTTTGATACTGACCAAAATGTGTTTGCATCATAGGGTATTGGAAACTGTCAAGTACTGAATGATGTTCAGTAAAAAAAAATTCTGGTGTACTTGGCTGTTTGGTTTTTTTGGTCTTTGTTTGCGCTGGTTGTGAAACATGTCATTCAAACTCTGACATAGAGTAAAGAACCCTGGTGCAGACTGAACAACCTTTCCTGGCGCAGGTCTTTCAAGAGAACTCTGGTACGGTTTGTTGTGGCGTGCTTAACTTCCATACTTCACTGATGCGATGTACGCATCTAAACAACCATACTTATTTCAGCACAAACCACAACCTTTCCCTAAACCTAACAAAACACTTTTGTTGCCTGAACCTAACCAGGTTCTTTTGTGGCATAACTTTTGCTAATTGTATTCAAGCAAAGATCATGTATGATTGCAAAAAAAAAAGGGTATTGGAGGAAAAAAGTTCTGTAAGTAAAAGTTAAGGGCATATAATGAAAAAACGATTGCCACTAATAATGACAATCCATACTCTCCCATCCTCACCATAATCCCTTTTTCCTCCTCCCTATGTCCAGTAAGCCAGTATCCCCTTATATTAACCTCTCCCTCAATGTGAACAAAAAAGCAGAGAAAGAAATACCTATAGTAAAGTACTTCTTTACTCCTCCTCAGTGTGGAGTAGTATACATGCAGCAAACACACACACACAGACAAACACACACCTATATATATATATGGCCCTCAAAGACAACAATCTTCCCCCTTTACAGGGCACAAGGACTGCCAGTGCCTCATCACTTCTGGAGATGAGGCCTTTCGGCTAGTTCTTACTTTCTCCTGCCCCGCTACGAAATGTTCCAGCCAATTTAATCCGAGGAGAGAAAAGGTGTTGTGCGGAACGAGTGCCTGGATAAATAACTGAGAGTAATCGGGTCACAAGGCTAATCGAGAGAGCAGTGCAGTCATGCAGCATGAAGGGAGCTCTGCGCTAAAGAGTTAATTTCAGCTATGGAGGTCAGCAGGGGTTGCACATTTTTTTTCCAGGGAGATGTAATATGCTAGGCTATGTAATAAGTACCAGCTACGAGGTTGCAGTGGGAATTTTAACACCTGTAATTTTGAGACCACCATGCTTAGTTAAATGATCCTGTCGTGAATCATCAAAATAAGACTCTGTCCTAGATTTCTGTATGCTCGAGCAGAAGCAAAGTCTGTGTGGGGGGTAGCTAGACATAGCAACGAGGCATCTATTCTCTTGAGAAATGTTAGCGAGACGTGAATACATTTAAATAAATGATAAAATATATTCTTCAAAAAGTTTGCTCCTCCATGTCCTTTTTTTGCTTTCTATGTCATCTAAATATGTTTGTTTTCATTTTTTTACTAAACTGAAAAGAACAAACTAGTAACAAAAAAATGTATTTTATTTTTCTCATCCAATTTTTGGATGTTTCACCATCTGCCATTGTGAAAGCCTTGCTTTGTTTTGGGAGGATTTGTTCTGGAAGAACAGTGTTTTGCTGTGTGATCACTTAACAAAGAACAATTAACATGAAATGATAGTTCGCTGTAATGGGTAAATGTTATTGCCTCTGCCACCAAGAATCAATTTCCTCTGCAGCAATAGATATCGGCTCTTTGGCTATTGGGCGACTGCTTAGAGTACACAAGCCCACAGAGCTCTGCATCTTCTCAGATGTGTGCTATCTGCCAAATTGAAGAGGAACATTTAGTGCTTGCTGAAAAAAATTCAAAAGTGTAGCAAGACAACCAGACCCAGGAGCTTACAGAACAAACCAAGGCGGATGTATTGCTGGGGACCCCGTGGAGTGCTTTTTCAAATTTGGTGCGTTTTGGGCACACAACGCAATATTTATACATTTTGAATTGACAAGCAGACAGCACACTCTGTGCAGCAGCGGGGGCGGAGCATCTTGGCTCTACAGTCCAGCATGTTATCCTCAAATAGCCGACAGCAGCTGGCTCACTGACTGCAGTTCACAATGGATGCTGGATCTAGCTTGCTTATGCTACATGAATGCTGGATAACTTCACATCCAAACTTTTCTTTACTTCCCCCGAGTCAACGAGTACAAGCAGATAAGCTACAGGAACGGTACCACTCAGCCACTGCAACTCAAATTGTGTACGTTTTTTGCGACACTAACTTTGAACTTGACTGCAAGGAAAGTACGTCAACTTATTAAATCCACAGTCTACACTTGATAACTGCTGTGATCACGTCAATTTCACTGAATGTCCCTGACCTGGGTGTGTTTTTCCAGGCCGGATTTAGTGTTTTCGGGGCCCCAGGCAAACGCTGTCTTTCTTTACTTTCACTCTTTCTCTAAATGGGAATGTTGGTATTGGCATTTACTTAGTGTATAGTCACGGTGGAGCCTTCAATTTAATGCTGGATAGTTTAAGGAATAATAATGCATCATATTTGAATAGTCATATTTTATGAGTTCAATCTGAATCTGCAACGTAACCAATAACATTTCTCTGTCAAGTGCATGTAGTACTTCGAGATACAGTACTATGTTTTCCTCTGAAGTAGAAGTACACAGAGTTGCATGCTATAGAGATGAGTTGAATCATTTTAAATTGCTTTGTGGACTTTTTGTCAAATATTTTTGGGGTACAATGAGTAAGAATATTAAGAATATTCAAAAATTGAAAGAAAGCACAGTCTAAAGTGTGAATTGGTTTGTTTGAGCTGTCTCGAAAAAAGCGTCAAGCAGCAATACCACGGGCCAAGCATTTGGCCAGTTGTGAAAAGACTGCTTTGAAAAGGCACTGCAAGAGTGGAATAAAATAATCAAAAGGAACCTTCGTATTATGCTATGTTGCAATTATACAATATTTTATTTATTTTATGAACACATTTATCATTATATAAAATGAATGGACTCTCCTGTTTCAAGCATAAAGGTCTGCTTTTTTCCACTTCCCCTTCCCCCTCCTTCTTTTAAAAAAACAAGAACAAGAATAGACCTTCAGCCATCACACTCCTGTCCCTTTTAGGCATAAATGTGCCACCATAATCACAGTATCCCTCTGTCCCTATCAGTCACTCTTGCACCTGCTTGCTACACATCCAGTACTTTTCTTTCTCACTTTCACGACAAGGCCCCTTTGTCCCTCTCCTTGCCGTTTTCACCCTATCACCTGTCTATCACTCTTCTCCTGCCGACTCCTCAGCAAACTCCTCCAAAGTGAAAATACCACTGAGTGGAATTATCACTGCCTCTGCCGTGTCCTCACCTCCTCCTTTATCTCTGCCTCCACTAGGCTTGCTGTGTCCTACTTCCAAAATCTGTAACAATGCACTTTACAAAAGGATTGCCTTGAGTCTATGTATTATACAAGTTTGAGAGAGAAATATGTGTAAAGACAGTCTTGCAAAAAATAGTAGAATTCAGGGAATTTAATGACCAATAAATGGAGAGAAAACCATACAGCAAACCACTCTGACACAATACTCAGCTTTAAAGTACACTCGGGCACACAATCATCTTTGCCTCACAGCCTGTGTTCTACAGATTCCACTGATGGAGTTCATTTTTAAATACGTACAATGAGGTCAGAAAATGAGGTAAGAGAATGCTGCTATCACCCACAGTCCAACAAAAACAAATGCATGATCATGATATACTGCAGTATTTTCATGGCAAACTAGTGATTTCACGATACCAGGAAGAGAATGCACGGTGTGACATTCATTTGTGTATTCTAATGAGTGTGCTTGCTGCTGCCATACATAATAACCTGCTGAGAATTGGACAGACGCAAGCCATTTTAACTTACCATCAACACATTGCATCATCTCATGGAAATGCTTACTAGAAGCTCCAGAAAATAAGATTCTACCTCTCTTATCACGCTGCATTTTGTGGGCCTTTCCTTTCCCCGCTTCAACATCCACCTTTTACTTATGATTGACAGATGAGTGTGTGTAACCTCATGTGAGAGTGAACATGACAGCTTTTGGCCTGAGGAACAGGTTATCTGCTTTTGTGGGGTATTCATATTGATTAGATCTCCTAGTTTTCTCCTTTGTTTATACTTACTACACACACAATTACCTTTGTGTTGAGTTTATTTGTTGTTCACTGGCTTCCATGTGCGACTCTACCACTTTGTTTCTCTCTATGGTTTTCCTATCTGTTCCCTCTCTTTCAGTATCCACAAGTCTTTTTTCAGAATTTCCTGCGTCAGCTGAATGTCTTGCTGATTAATCACTTGATTACTTCTAGCCAATAGTCCCAATTGATTAACTTTGCCACATGATAGCTTTCCGGTTTACACCCCAGAGTAAGGACTCTCTCCTGATGGGGAGCCAAGTCATGACCAGGGGACGTCTGTGCAAAGCTCTGTCACGAAGGTCATTCGTGTCCGTGACATCTTGGAGAGATCACAGCGACGAGGAACACTGAGCTTCCTTTGCCATGAGGAAGATGAAAAGCATTCTGTTCAGACAGCTACAGAATCCCTTCAGGGATGTTGAAGCTATGGAGAAAGAAAACATCTTAAAAGTCGCAGACATCTTGAAACTGACAATGATATTTTTTGTTGCCCTCCTTGAACCTAAGCTTTTTCAAGTCATCGGTAAAAGCAAATAGAGAATGTGATGCAACATTTTATCAAGCTTGTGTTTGGGGCCATAGAGGAAAGCATTTCAATCACTTGTTTCTTTCGAAAAACATGTTATGTTGCCACATCCACAAACATTCAAGGACCACTGTTGCCTTATATCATTGCAACAGTGATCGCAACTTCACATGAATGCTTCACACAATGCTCGGTGTCACACGCACCAACAAGCACACACACACAAACAACAAGCCGTCACAGGCAATATCACACTGGGTCTATCTCAAAGTCCATAGATGGTATCTGCTGGAGCAGGAGATCCAATGAAAACACTAATACAAGTGGAAAAAAAAAAACATGAGCTTGAAGATGATGCCTTTCATCTCCCCCACAGGAGAGCTGTCTATACATGTGTGCCTGTGAGTGCACATGGCTTATTTGAGGACCGATTGATTCCATGGAAAACATGATGACTATTGATAGAAAGATGCAAATGGGAGAACAGAGAAAGAAAGAGACGGTGGAGTGCACGCTTAACTGAGCTCACCTAGTGACTGAATGGCGGGCGGAGGATGTACACAGCTCAAATAGCTGTACTTATGTACTTGAAACAGTGAACGTGCTGTAATGATGCTGGCATAGAATAAACACACAAAAGGACTGTCTTGAAATAATCATGTGCAATTAGCATGGCTGACTAAGGGCACTTGAGAGTTTTCAGAATCAGAATCAGAATCAGCTTTATTGGCCATGTATGCTTACGCATACATGGAATTTGTCTCCGGTTTCCACTCCGCTCTCAATGTACAAACACAAATTTACAATAAACATGACAATATATATGTAAAGAATAAAAAAGGGCAGCAAAAAAGGAGAACGGATGTAGGTATAGACATTTAGCTATGTACAATATAAGTATAAATATATATTCAAGAGAAAAAGTGTATATATGTATATATATATACATACATGTGAACATAAACCTATAGACAATGGCATGAATTATAAGTGGTGGTAATAGTGCAGTATAACTTATTTATTGTTCATGAGAGTGATGGCCAGTGGAAAGAAGCTGTTCCTGTGTCTGGTGGTCTTGGCGTACAGAGCCCTGTAGCGCCTACCAGAGGGGAGGAGTTGGAACAGCTTGTGTCCAGGGTGTGAGGGGTCTGCAGAGATCTTTCCAGCCCGTTTCCTGACTCTGGAGGTGAACAAGTCCAGGATGGAGGGCAGGCTGGAACTAATGATCCTCTCTGCAGACCTGACAATCCATTAGGTCTTTTTGTTCTATTATCAATGTGGTGGGATCAACTTCAAAAGCTTTGTTTTCCGGAGTGTTGGTGTGTCGACCCTTCGGCAGTCCAAGCCCCATTACCATGGTAACGACCCCTTAAGCCAAGTGGTTGATAAGGGATGGGACAGCTGTCCGAGCGAAGTACCATGGCGTCCAGCTCTGTTATACTTCATCAAAGCCAACAGCTGTGTGCGTGTAAGAGCTTTTTTTTCCCTCTACGAGTGATGCTGCACATTCCCGAGTGTGTGCGCCTGCTTGTGTGTGTGCGCGAGTGTGCCCAGGGAAAGGGTAATGAGTACCGCTGGGGCTTGTTTAAACAGCCAGAGTTCACAAGCAGAGAAGCGAGCTAGAGCACCAACCCTCCCCGGAGCAGGGGGGGGGGGGGGGTGTTGATGCAGAGCAACTCCAGTGTTTCCGAGTCGTGTGTTCTCCAGCCCACATTGCATCAGGACCAAGCCCCGGGCTTTAAAATCTACAGCCTGACCCCTCAGCCCCAGAGCTCCCACCACCCGCAGCAGTCCAAAGGAATGGACCTGCGTCCTTTGGGTGTGAGCGGCAGAAAGTCCTATACCTCATAATTTCTTCCCACATTTTGGCATCTCGATCCAAGTTTTCTTTACTAATGAGCATCTACAGTATGCTACTATAAGCAGTGAATTAGAAAGCAAGAGGCTCTTATTTTGTGATGTTTTTTTACTCTGAAACATTGTCCATTTGAAATACAAAATGTTCAACAACATTGATTCATTGTTGACACCTCAGCACCAAGTTTTTCCTGTAGGTTATTTTTCTCAATATGAATGAAGGTTGTGCAGAAAGACACACAAGAGCAGAGGTAAAGACAAGCAAACACATGCACACACACAAAACACAGTAGCCTCATCACCTTACATTGATTTCCCACTGGCCAACCAACTGCTTAAGACATCTTGGTGGTGACAGGTTGACCCATGAGACCTGTTAGATGCTCTTTCTAACACACACACACACACACACACACACACACACACACACACACACAGGGAGCTATCCTGCAGCATTTAGGGAACTCCCCGAAGCATTTATCGACTACCAAAAGAAAGTGGCTATTAATCTGACAAAGACTTAAAAGCCTGTCACTGTCCGTTTGTGTGTGCGTTCATATGACATGTGAGTACATGTCATATATTTTTACATTTATAGATGAAATGTGTGCCTTTAATTAATCATGCATAATGTGTAATACTATTTGTTTGGAAGCATAAATAATATTTGTTCTCTATATGTGTTACAAGATTAATTGTGGTGTCAAAGGTCTGCCGTTTGGCCCTCATGACACCTTGTAAAAGGCAAAGTGAGCAGGTCTAACCTTCCATTCCAGCAAATTACTGTCATACTGTTACTTCTGCCTGTTCAACACCCCAGAGGCAAACCTACCGGCCTGACAGAGCAACAAGATAATGAGAGGACACAACGACAGAGGCAGAGGAAGAAAAAGAGAGAATGGAGGACGTACAATGACTTGAAAATGTATTTGGGTTCAACTCTGC
The DNA here is from genome assembly GCF_004355925.1 of Anarrhichthys ocellatus. Classification (NCBI taxonomy): domain Eukaryota; kingdom Metazoa; phylum Chordata; class Actinopteri; order Perciformes; family Anarhichadidae; genus Anarrhichthys; species Anarrhichthys ocellatus. The sequence continues at coordinate 4,260,635 of NW_022280044.1, read as the reverse complement.
ATGCACTCATGCCTCCATCTATCAATCTTGGTAACAAAGAAAACACTTTTTTGTTGAGCATTAACAATCTATGTTGCGGGAACAAAATGCATGCTGTGAGGTCAGACACGGCAAGAGAGAGAAAAGATCTGTCTTATGTCGCTGTGTTCCTCTGGCAAGAACATCAACTTAGAGGAATTTGTCCCCGGAGCCTTGTTATTGTCAACTCAATGTTAGAGGCCATCGTGCTCTGAAGTGTCAAATATGCGGACAAACCCGTGTGCATGGATTCAATCAGCTCAAATAAGCGTATAAGCTTATGTTCTTAGCATTTTTCACGAGCATAAAAAGTGGTTCCTCATGTTGCACGGCTGTTGCACAGGCGCTGAAGTTAGTGCACCCTCTTCCTGTGTGTATGTATGCGTGCATGCTTGTACCTAGTGTGCCTGCCTTTGTCGTGTCCTTTGTGAATGATGGCTTTGCTAAAGTGCTGCGAAGAGAAACATTGGTTTGCTACGCCTCTGATTCATTGCTGGTCCGAGGAAAATTTGCATAGCAGGCAGACTCAGGGCAGATCTGGGCTCTCGTTAGCCGGGTGGCTAGATACTTCATCATTATCATCAGGCATGCGCTTCGGTTCCAGCCACTGTGCCCTTGCTTATAATCTTCAAGCGGGCCTTGCAGATGAGGAAAAAAAAAAAGCAGTAAAAGTCTAGAACAAATTAAGGATGATCTGCCTTGTGGCAATGCAGTGTGGGTGAAGACATTCGCCACGTATCAACGTTTGTTGGCTGATAGGTGGTTGATCACATGCAGTAGATTTCACCCATCAGCCTGTTATTCTGTCTACACAGGTACACATTTCCCCCCTCTCCCCATTTTTTCTGTGTCAATCTCCTGACAGGCTTGCTGCAGCGCTTTCGGGGACAGTGCTTGTTATTGAGGACATGCTGACGAGAGTCGATCGATACCGACGCCCAAACCGCAGCATCTGTCTGGGAGCTGTGCGTTTGTGTGTACATGGGCGTTGTGCGTATGGGCATCTGTGTGTGCATATCGGTTGTCGTATGAGCAAGATGTTTTGGCACTAAGGATGGACACGTGCGGATGCCGCCGTCATTCATTCCATTGTGCCCTTGAGGACGTCAGCCCTCATTCCACGGGTATGTGGGTGTTTGTGTGTGCACGTGTGTGTGAGTGTGTGATGGATTTCAATATCAGTTTATGGGGGATTATATGGACAGCTTCCCCAGCTATTTTTCTCTATGAATATTTTACCATCATATAAACAAAATGCAATTTCAAGGCAGCTGTGCACGAGAGACAGAGAGGGCAGAGAGGTGCTGTGGCTCTGTGCCAACAGAAATTAGAGGTGCAGATTAGAGGGGCTGGCACAGCATGTAGATGATCCCGTTGAAGAACTTTCACAAAATTCGGATTCCAAAATATCTATCCAGCTCCACTCAAGGGAGAATTGGCTGCATGGCATAAAAGTACTTGCAGCATGGTGCGAAAGAAAAGGGAATGAGACTGAGATGGAGACTAAGAGTGTTTCTCCTTCCCTGGGTCTTAAATCCACCATGGGTAACTGCTGTAGTGTGACAGTAGGCTTATAACAGCCAATGTGTCGATGAATCCAAAGCACGTTTATTTCCTGCAAGACCGAGGAAGCATACCTCGCTTCATGTCCCCTACAGAACAAAAAGGCAAGCTGATATTTGACCTGTTATTTATATATTTATGGGCTCCCATGCATCATAAAATTTAATAACATTCCTAGTCAGTGCCTGGACAAGGTAGGAGCTAAATATATGGATTGTTTATACCCTTCATTCTCTTTATTAGATGAAAGTTATCTCTATTTGCATGATAGCATGCACATCTGCTCACTGAAACATGAGGCAAAAGAATTGTTGAAGATTAAATTCAATCCTCCAATCATAACATTAGATATGCAGATTACTGTATAATTAAAAAAAGACCATAAAACGCTAATGGTCGAAAAAAGCGTAATGGGATTATTTTTCAAAATTAAGCATAATATGTTTATCTGAAGTCCAAAAAGGACTTTATTTATTTTTATTCACCAACAACTGATACATTAAAAGAAATCAGAGGGCCAACATTTGACAATAAGCATGTCTGTCTGCGAGAGATCACTAATACCACTTATCCTAAACCTTGCAGAAACACAAACAATGCCACACGCACACTTTCGATCAAGGACATCAGTGAGGAAAACACGTTTGAGCACTTCTTAAGCCAATCAATCTCCCTCTCTCTCACACACACACACACACACACACAAACACTTGTAGTTGACCATGGTGTCTCCCCACCGGTCCATTAGTCTCCCATGCAGATGATATCATCTCTAGTCAGCATGCAGGGAGGGAGGCAGTGATGAAAGGAGGGATGGGAGGTTTCAAAGCACTACTGGAGACTGTCTGAGGGGGAGAGTTATCTTGAAAGCAAAGAGCCATGGATGAGTGGAACAGAATGACAGATGGTGAAGGTAGAAAACACACACAAGCATCCACCAACAGACACACATACGTTTCTATATTCCCAACAGTGGACTATCAGACTACACCAACCACGTGAGGACCTCTGTTTTTTTATCATTTTGAAAAAACAAAAATAAAATATATACTTTTTCCATTATATTACTGCAAATGTGCTTTTTGTTTTTTCTTATGAACTTGCCAAGTAAGGACTTTCATCCTTGAGCCACGTCTCCCTATCAAAGAGGGGACCTCCATGTACTGCAGTGTAACGGTCTTTACCCTGTCTTTCTTACACTCTCACACAGTTTCTAATATGTTTTTGCTTAACTCGAGGGGCAAGATTTCCTTGTCTTGTAATGATTTCTAAATAGGGCCTCATTGCCCAGGGATATATTTAATTACCACACACCGGCTGGTGATGCTAATGCACACTGACAAAAAGAGAGTGGGAGGCAGAGGGAGAGAGAAAGAAGCCAGTTCCAATTTTTTTTTTTTAAGTAACTTTGACTGAGCAAGGGCATGAGTGACTGTCACTCAGATGTCATTGTTACACATCTGTTTGCCTATGATGTTTCACGGGGGCATATTTTAAATATGCCAGGCTTTTGTGTTCTTCTTGCACTGTGATGCCAGATTCCACTCGCAGTAACCATTACATCTCACTCTCTAATTGTGTGTGTATTCAAGTCTGTGCATGCCTGTGTGTGTGTGTGTGTGTGTTTCTGTTTATGTATGCTTATCTAGTATTTCATTGGGTGTCATCACTACCCAAGTGAGACCCAGCCTCAGGAGGAGGACCACAATTATTGGTCACTTTACACAATGGATGATGCACTCTTCACAATAAAATCACAAACACGGAGGTACATACTGTGAGCAAAAGCATCCACACACAAACACACACACACAGGAGGCATATGCACGCACAGGCACACCCGATCATGCTCTGCTGTGGCCTGTGTGTGGGTGTTTGTATTAAGCCGAGCTGCTTTTACAATGAATATGTGACCTCAACAGTGACCGACTCAGAACAAAACATCTTCATTCTTCATGGCTGGGGGTGAAATACTAATAAACACATCTCTACAATCTGTGAAACACAAAAAAAAAAACCAATATCTTATGGTGGTGGCTTGCATGAGAGAACAAATCTCTGAACGTGTGTCAATGTGTTAGTGTATGTTGGAAAGTGTCTATGCGAGTGTGTGTCTGGGAACCTTTCCTTCCTGTATCAGGATAAATAGCTTTGCCTATCATGTAAGGTGGTGTCTGGCAAACAGATTCTCCTCGCGTCAAGCCACATGAACACAAATGAGTTCCCCAGAGGAGACATTTCAGGGGGAAGAGTGTCCCTGTGACACTTTTCGTGAAGGACATCCTACGGGAAAAGAGGAGGCGTGGGTGACAGACAGAAAGTAAGCGTGGCTATATCATGCATTAACCTTGTATTTCAACACAGAAAGAGCTCAGGACTACATTAACATAGAGGCATATACATTGAACTCAAATGCATTGCAGCAACAGCATAGAAATGAATCTTGTCTTGATAATATGATGTAAATAAATGCATTTACATAATGGCAGGCTATCTGTCATATACCTCCGCTGGTAGGTATCAATAACTCCCTTCTGTCTATCTCAGAATACCTCTCCTGGTGACAGTACCATCAGCTCACTTCTTGAAATGAATGAAAGCCAGCCTTCAGAATGGCATTAGATAACCACTGGTTGTCAACTGCTACTGGCACTTTCAGGAGCATTCTACCTCCGAGGTGACAGGTCCCACATAAACTAGGTCATTTTACTGTACCAAGAGGTAATTATACTGCCACTGTAAATCTTCTCGATGGCTCGGTAAGTTAGATCATCTTGTTCACACGCCTGCATGCGCACATATCGTCAGAGATGCAGACATGCTTTATGATGTGCACGCTCACACAGAAGCACTGCAGAGAAACCAGTGTGGGCTCAGGTGGCTAGATGTTGGCCACATGGGTCACAATGCCGCATTTTCCACACACAGTTGCATCTGAAGAGTAGCTTGCATGCTATTCAGCTTGTTCGGAAATGATTTAGAAAATATATCATATTGCTATCTTTATTTCTAGATTCTCTCTATCACACATATTTTCTACATAATTTAGACCATCACAGTACAGGTCTTTAATATCTTTAAATGAACTGCTCTTTAAGCCAGCAAAAAACATTTACATGAGGAGTTATTTACTGACTGTGCTAGCAACCTGACGTAACAGATTCATCAATAGATATAATGGTAAATTAACAGGTAAACTAAACACCTTGTCGCATTGGGAGAAAAAAAACACAAACACCCATCAACATCTGGCTTTTGTCATCAGTGGGAAAGGTTACAATCAACATTTTATTCCTAGGACATATGACTCTCCAGTAGTCACAGGTATTTATCGGCTCCAACTCCGATCGGCAATGATGAAAACATGAGCCCTGGGTAGACAAAAGCTAATTTTTGCCTATTTTTCCGGCGCTTTCTTTGTCTTGTCAGCCACAAATCAAGTCTGCCTTCGTCCATCCGCACTCGAACATTGTTCCAAATTAGTCTGCACCGAGTTTGAAGAGAGACCGAATAAGTAACGGATATAAAAAAGTTACCACCATAACATTTCAACTGGCCTCCGTGATGCTTGCTACTGTTTACTACTGTTTTCCAGCCCTTTCGTAGAAAAGACACACAAAGGAATACACCTCTACTGCTAATGGGAAAAGAGTCTATTGCCTATTTTTAGTAAGTTTTCTTCTGTTTAAACAAGTCAAGCCAGCCGCCCCCTTGGCCCCTTGATGCGTGTCTATTCGTGCTGTCATGGAAATGGTGCTTCAAGCGTCCAAAACAGCATGAAGAAAGACTCGCATTACAGCAATAATTTCTGCAATTTAACACACCAAATAAATGTGTTTGCAACGATTTGATCAAACCGTTTCCATAATAGGTTTGCTGAGAAGCTGGTCATGATCAAGAAGAAATGTTCTTGATCATGACCATACACAACTTGAAGTAGCTTCACTGCACATTACTGTACAGGCGTTCACAAACTGCAGGCATGCAGGTATAAAATGCATTCACCTGTTTTGTTACACACAGAACATTCAGATAAGAACCACTGAACATAAACATTAGTTTGTTCACAAAACAATGTCGACATGGTACCTTCAAATTAAACATCCGCGTGATGTCTCTTCAAAAGCAATGATTTTTGATTCCTCTAATGCTGATAAGGAAGATATACCTGTTTTAGTGTCTTGAGTAATTGTCCATGAATTGACCCGTTGATTCCTAGTTTGTGGCTTGTTTTCCAGTCACAGACTGAAGCAGCGATTACACTGCAGTGCACAGCTGTTTGCCTGCGCAAAGCCATGAAACAAAAAGATCTTTTCAGACAGGTTTCAGACATCACTCACTTCCCATAAATGGTTGCCTCCATCAAAAGCATTGCTCCAAACTGCATGTCAACGCTTTGTTAACACAAAATGTCACTGTTGCCAAAACAACAATGCAGGGGTTTGTGGTTTAAAATCAGTGTGCAGTGTCGCAATAAACATGTTTTTTTTTTGCTTTTATAAAACCACAGCGACAGATATTCACACAAAAATTGCAAACCTGTCACAGAGATTTGCAGGCTTGGAGTTTGAAATTGCAATATTTTTAAATCATCACACAACCAGAACTTCAGCAAACGCATGCACACAAACACACATGAAAGCCCAAGCCTACTGGGATTCTATCATATGACTGTTGCCGTGGGCACAGGTGCACGATGGGATGCCTGTCTATTTTCTGCAGTTAATCGATGACATGAAGCCACTGGAGCTTGACTAGGAGTCACTGGGCCAGAGAGTGATACAGACAGTGTTGGTGGGTGTGTGTAGAGTGGTAATACATCTCTATACGCCATTATCATTGAATTGCTCTACGACCACTCTAGCTAGTGCTGCATGAGCCTACTGAGACGCTCTCTAGCTCTGAGGCTTTTTGTCATTCATTCCTTCACACACACACACACACACACACGCACAAATGAACAGTCTCCCATGGTGGGTATTCACAAGGGGACAGGGGTGTTCTCTAGAGGTTAGGTAATTTGGCCCACTGGTGCCTCTACCACATCTCCCTCGCTTCATTTCCTTTTACGTGCTCGGTCAGTCCAAACTTCCGCTCTCCTTCTAAAATATCCTGCTCACAAATCTACTCTGCCTTCACTGCCGCTCGCCTCATCATACAACTTCCATTAGGTGCAGCCAGAGTGATGGACCTAATTCAGAGCCAACCTTTGGCCCTCATCCTATCCCCTCTACCAGTTAACTCCTCTGAGATCTGAAAAGGGCTTTGGAGACTATGCTCTGCTGTAGAGTAGTGTATGCTTGTTTCTATAGTTCATCCAATATTTCTCTCCTACTGTCGGTGATTTTGATGTTACCTTAAAAAAACGACTAAATCATTGTACATGCACTAGTTGGGCATCTGAGGTTGTTTCTGGAGTCTCTATATACAGTCCATTAATCACTCATGTGACTTTATTTAGAAGTTTTATGGTAATATTAGGAATTCTAGTTCAATTTGGGATGCGTTTTATTATTAAGGTAGTAAGGGCAATGCATGCGTATTACAAGTGGAGTATATTTCAGTATACCATTTATGTTTAAACTGTTAGATATTTTGTACTGGAGTTTTAAGCTTGTTTTAATTTTCTGCACTTTTGGCTCTCTAATGTTTTCAAATTGTATTTTAATGTCCTTTTATAGTGTATTCGTCTGAACTTTGTCTCGTTTTTTGATGTGTTATGTAAAGTACTTTGAATTGCTAATGTATGTGCTATATATAAAGACATTGTGACATACTTGTGGATAATTTATTCCTGTGTCTTTCAATAGAATATGAAGACAATATAGTCCAAGACTTTAACTGGAGAATCAATATTATCCTGTCTCAAATTTGAGCAAACGGTGTACATGTTATAAAATTGTAACTTAATCTTAAGCGTCACTTTTGATGGAATCACACTCTGAATCCAATGTTGTTTACAATTCTGTCTTTAAGAAAAAATAAAGGTATACAGCAGCTTGAAATCTCTACTTTGTGTGCAGATCGTAAAGGTAAAATAAGAAATATTGTATATTATATATATACATATACATACATATTAAAACTAATATATGTTGCACCAAACATGTTAAGTAAGAATGCCTGAACTGCAAATGAACATGTATTCACAATCTAAAAAAAAGCTTCAGTGAGGTGTTGCCAGTCCATGATGCAACAGGATGAATAAGTCTATTTTTTGGTAGGTACACACTACAACTTTCCCTTTATTTTGATTTATGACATTTTTAATAGCATCAACAGGAAGTTGGCCTCTGTAGCGTTTCCTCTAAAATACTGCCAAGGCCAGGCAGTGTACTGTGTACCAATCTGATCTGCACAGATCTGCTGAGAAAACAGGAATGGATATAAATGACAAGGAGTATATATGTCTATGAATGTCTATAGGTGTGTGTGTGTGTGTGTGTGTGTGTGTGTGTGTGTGTGTGTGTGTGTGTGTGTGTGTGAGGGCTTTTGCTGGAGCATAAAGGGGCTCAGTGCTCTCAGGGAGAGAGAGCGCCATAGCTCATGAGCACAGAATACTAATCCTGTTGCAACCGACACCCTGGGCAGATAGTCCACACATCCATAGTCACATACTTCATTCCTTTCAGGAAGAAAATCACAGCTACTGCATTGCACTGCATGCAATTACTCATTGTCGTCAACAGTGGCATTTGTGCATTTTTCACTGTGTGCATGTGTCGTGTGTGTTGGTGGAGTTAAGGGTTATTGAAACACCTGTATGTGCTGTACGCCAGCACAGTGTGAAAATAAACATCTCTCGCCCATGCTGCTAAAGACACACACAATAAAAAACACACACACTTCTCTCTGCTCTAATTACCAGAGAAGCAGATAGTATTCCATGAGGAAGGGATGAGCTGCCTGTGTGTGTGTGTGTGAGTGTTTTTAAGTGATGGACCACTGGCTCCTGCTCAATGCAACGGTGATAGGGTCCCAAGAGTATCAGTCAAATCCCAGTCCTCTCTCTAGGTTTTTCTCTCTCTCGCTATCCCCCCTTTCCATCTTTGTTTCTCACTGTGCCTCCCTTTATTTCACATTAAAAACATAATCCACACCATCTATCTGTGCTAATGAGAATCCCCGGTGATGCCAGGGTAATCCTGGAAGGTACTACTAGGGCTGCACGGTGGTCGCCTCACAGCAAGAGGGCCCGGGGTTTGATTCCCAAGGTTGCATGTTCTCCTCGTGGCAGCGTGGGTTCTCTCATCTGTCCATTTTTTAAAAGCCAGTGTCACCGTCTCAAGCTAACAAGAGATATCTTAGCCTGGTTTGTTATTATTATAATAATTTAAACTTTAAATTCAAACAATGTATGCGTTAGTTACATACTAAACATGCTGTTACTGTGTAATACAGCAAATCATACCATAATAAGGCAACATTGAAGAGCGTAAACCAATGTAGAGACTTCTTTAGAGGGAAGCTTCCACTTCCAGCCACAACTTAATGTGTCCAAGCCAACTAATTAATTTTTACGGACAGCTTGGTGGCTAGAACAGCATGATGGATGAGCCAACGCACAGAGGATGGTATAATTTCATTATGAATGATTGATGAATGATCGAGAACATGGTGTCACTGTTAACGCCCTATGTAAAGATATCCTTTAGACTAATGTGACATCCACATATGTCTACAGCCCTTTACAGCTGATAACATGAGGGAACCTACAATAACAGAATAAGATAAATCTGATGTCTGAGTGTCATTAGTTAAGCTACTGACGAATGGAGTGGAAGTGATGAGGTAACACAATAAGGAGGTCCTTATACCATAGGTCTAAACTATTCTGCCCCGTGGATCTCAATCAGCAAGAAAAAGAGGGATGGGAAACATCCAACATCCATCATGGTGACATATTCACCGCCGTGGGAGCAGTATTGTGGATGTCACACATAGAGGCAGCGGCACATTTATGTCAACACATAGAAGAAGGATCACACATACGGATGGATGGTTGAAGAAGAATCAAGCACAAATGCTGGATCCTTCTTCATCCATCCATACTGTATAACTGTAAATTGGAAATCTTCCAAGTAGCTCTATAAAGGTAACCCTCACATGTCTTCCTGACCTTCTGAAATGTGTCTCAGGTGGTGAGCATTTGTCCCTCTGTAGCTTTTGTAATATACGTAGAATGCTCAAGGGACCAATTTTGGACCCTGTTCTAATGAACCATGAATACACTTGATGCTTTGGCTCTATACTGTACTGTGTCTCTGCTATGTAGTGATGTAACCTCTATACGGCTGTAGTAAAGGTTAACAAAGAAAATGTTGTGTAGCAAGTTAATATGATTACATTTGCTGATGAACACTAAATATGAACAATAGATTAGGCTGATGGGAATGTCATTGTTCCCCTGGCAACCCAGAGCTGATTGCCAAGGTTCAGTAATCAACACAGACAGTGATGAAGTAAGAATGTGAGGAATAAGGTTAAAATAAGTTGTGTATTGCTTTGAGCTCAGATCAATCTTGTATATGCACTGGTCAATATGCAAAACAGGCTTGACTGCCAGATTTCCAGTTTCCTGCTTATCCAACCTTCTGAAAGGGGTTTATGAACGCTTTGAGACTGCCTTTCAGGTCTGACGCCCTGATAACATTAACACCTAGAAGCTTCCCTGTACAAACGAGCTGAATTTGATGTTACTGGCCCATTTGGACTGAAACAAAGACAAGGTAGAGGCAGGAACGGGTAGCGCAGAGATCAATGCAATGAAAATGAGGGGAAGAAAATCAGTGAAAATGAGAAGGTGATACACAGCGGTATACTTGTTTTTGTGTCAAACACATTGCATGTCAGTTATGAAGTGTGTCTGTGTTAGGGTTGTTGGAGGGGGCTGATGTTGATTGACAGAACCAGATCTGGAGTTTTTCTTATTCTCTTTCTAGCAGATCTGACATTCAGTCACACAATGTCTCAGGAGATCAAACACTGAATGTGTGTGTGTGTGTGTGTGTGTGTGTGTGTGTGTGTGTGTGTGTGTGTGTGTGTGTGTGTGCAGGATAATATGTGGTTTCTAAGACTTGCATCATGAGCAGGACAGTGAGAAAAATGTGAAGAAATTGACCATTCGAATGTAGTGCATGGCCGTTATGCTGATCTACGTCATATTGTTTGCAATGTGGAGGGATATCGGCAGCTTGTCCAAGGAGTTTTAATTTAGAGGTTATTTAATGCTGTAGTAAAGACAGATACATGAAGACACCTGTGTATGTGATGTCTTCTTTGCCAAATCAAAGCAGAGATAGATAGAGTAAATAAGTAGGAACGAAATAGCTTACTTATTTTACATGGCATAATTCAGTTTGCATTGCCCCTTAATACCCACTTTATATGGTAATGAGACAATATTTGTTTAACTGTGTTTTACATATTTGTGGTTCAAATCTGCTCAGTGTCATATAGTAATGTATTTATAGATTTGATGGACAAAGACCTAGGACCTGTACAATTTGAATATGCATATTGATTGAAAATATAATGTCACGGTCCAAACTCTTTAGGGCAAATTTTTTAATTAAGAAATGTAAAAAATAATAAAAGTCACCTAATGCAACGCAAGTGTAATTCAGTCATTGTACCTGTCATACCAATAATAAACATATTCTCAACAAGAACAAAAAAAACTCAGCTTAGGGCAGCGAGAACTGCTGAGGTTTTTGTCGATACAGACATTATACAATGAGCTTAGTGAAGGTCAGTCAGTATAACAGACTATTGTTCATCTCAGCCAGAATAACAATAGGAAGATATAGCGCTTTCATCCAAAGCTCTTTATAATTTGCCTCTCATTCACCCATTCACACGCACACACACACACACACACCCGACAGCGAGCTACCATGCTACTGCCTGAGCCACCGCTGCCCGGATGAATTTAAAAAACATATTTTCTATGTTTGCTTTTCAGATTTCTTTTGGTTGGGCCTTTATTTTGGAAGTTCATGATTATGCGGCATGTGTCTTATTTATATTTTCCAGCTTTGACGTGCATCAACTCTCCAAGACACTGAAATGTGATCACATTCTGCATGTACAGTATGATGCATCTGGTGTGGGCTCCGGCCGTTAACCACAAGGACCCCCCTTTGATAATAAAATAATCTATTTGGCAGTCTGCTCAATCTGAGTCTGAGAAGTTTAATAATTCTAAAATTGTGGGCACATACATCTCATTCACTTTGTATGTGCCAGTGTGCTTTGTTCTAGAAGCGTGAAAGTAAAGTGTTCTTTTTTTTTCTGCATTGAAAATGAAGAGCTGCAAAGAAGGGTTGCAGAGTCAGAACGTGAGAAAAAGACAGGGAGAAACAGAGCAAGAATTTCAGTTTTGTTTTCAAGAGTCTGACTCAGAGAGAGCGTTAGTATTTGTCTTTTAGTGGATAGAGAAACGGGAGGATAGAGGCAAAATTCTGGCTCTCGCTCTGACAGCGCAATGTTGGGTTTACAGCTATTCTGCTATTTCAGGGTAATTAGGACATAGGGGAATTGTTTGGAAGAAAAAAAGTATTCTGCACACAAAGCCTTGCCCATACATCTTCAGGCTATCTTCTCATTAAGGGCTCTCTGCGGTTCACAGTGTTGTCTATGAGTGGTGAGTGATTATAGAGTGACCAGCTGCTAACCAATGTGTATGCAACATCAGTGTCTTTGAGGTGAGACGCAGGAAAGCCAACACACCTCCGGTAACTGGCAACTGGCTTAAGTTAAGTACCGCCCCAACACTTGGCATCAATTTAACGAGCTCTGCTATCCGTTTGGCTTTTGTCTCAAGCAACAGTGCATCAGTCCTCTTACACCGAGTCGCTTCCTCTGTCCCTCTCGTTCTCCCTCTCTGAGTAATTTAGATGATAAAATCCTCTCCGCTGATGGAATCCAGAGAACGATAACCTCCCCGTCAGCAAGGTAAGACTCCCTAGAGCTCCCAGTATGTGTGCAAGTGTGTTGTAAAAGGCTTGCAATAAGAACAACTGGGCACTAATTAGTGCTTTTCACTCTGCAAACATGCCTATAATGCACCCAAAGGAACATTATTATATCATTGTGCGAATTTATAAGACAAACTACATCTCTCTGCATATCTACGATCACTTCTACATTAGCCTAAATTAATTACGTTATAGGAATTATTGTGGTGGCAGTGACAACCTAAAATGGATAAGAGAGCTTTAGTACAAGCACTTGTCCATCTCTGTATGGATAAAACACTTATCTATGTAGCTTTCAGGCACAAGCACAGATGCACACATGCATACATATTCCCATGAGTTATGTGTGCGAAGGGATTGTTTGTTTTGTGCTCAATGCATTGATGTATGAATGACCATGCATGTGTGTGTGTGTGTGTGCGTGCATGGGTGTCAAATCAGATCTTGTTCTAACATTGTCAACAGAAGACCTAGGAGCCACACCTCTTGGGCACATGGGGTAATCTCTAAAATATAGATCAGAAGCATGAATTTCTGTCAGCCATTTACAAATCTTTTGATGGAAGGTTTAAAGGGCTCCTTTGAACTTCTTCGTTTTTTAATTACAGGCCAACAAACAAAATTCAAATAATAAATTCTCTGTCAAGCAGAGGCATGGGACCGCCCTGAGCTGGTATCAAAAGCCAGTATAACAAGGCAAACTTGTCTTGCCCTTTGCTACTGCAAGCTGCGTACACAAGTAAACATTTGTTTATATGCGATTGAATACGCTTATTTACTTTACTACCATGATACTTGGGTGCCAATTTTATATGTCTTACGATTTTTAATGCTGCGATTCTACAAGATTTGTGACTTGATATTTTGATTCATTGCAATTTTTTTTAAAGGTTTTTTGACACTAGAGCAGGAGAAAAAGTTTAATCATATCAAGAAAAAAAGTTTGATATTCAGAATGTATCTAGTCAGAAATGTCCTGAAGTCAAATTCATCAGTCATTGAATTATGGAGCAATGCGTTTTTATGGGACCTTCAAAAAATACTTGATTTTGTTTCTGTATGTACTCAGTATGTATGTATAGCATATAATAGGCTCATTGTAAAGAAGTGTGTTTATGCTGAAAATAATCCTACCTTGTCGAACATCTCTGGGTGCTATGGCGATTGCTTCATTGGAATGCAGCTCAGTGACACAGCAGTCATCAGGAATGAAAGAACCATTGCTGGAACTGTGGGGCGTCTCCGGGAGCAATGGAATAGGTGGTGCCATGATATTGTGGTTCGGACAGATACATCCTGTCTGGGTCATCCCACAACCATCTCCATCAGAAACCTCCTGGTCTCCATTGTGACCGGTGCGTAAACACTCCTCAAACCATCGGCAGAGCACGCCGCAGGTGAACTGACTGGAGTTCTCATTGTTGATGAGTAACACCTCTACCAGTCTCAGCTCCAGCAATTCCTTCGATACCTGAGGCTCATCCTCTGCTGGATGTCTCGTTAAACATATCTGGACAAAGTTCTTATCAAACTGTAGGAAGGAGTATGGTCCCTCTGAGTTGGATTGGCTGCCACAAAGATCGATGACTTCCTGATCCCTTGCAGCAGGTGTCTGTACGTGAAGGGGACAGCTTTGATTGGCCAGGTGGTGGTCAAGAGAGAGGAGCATGGGGGAGTGCGTCCGGCAGATGATAGGCTGGCGGGTGAAGCGGAGGTAGAGGGAGTACTTGGTGGGATCAGGGTTTTCTAGGGACCAGGAACAGCCCGGTGCCCTGGATGGAAAGAGCTCCCTTAGGGAGAAAGAGCCATAGAGCACCCCAGCTACAAGGCTGGAGCATGGTGAGGAGATGGGCGAGGGGGACCCTTCTACCCCGGTGCTGGGGACGCTGTGGGCAGCCCCATAGGCAGCCTCCGCCAGGGCAGAGAGAGAAGCTGGAGCGAGGGCAGACAAGGCAGCCAGGGCCCCAGCCACAGCCAGGAGGGAGGACAGCACAGACAGACACACCCCACCAGCAGTGTTCATCCTATGACATTCGTCCTGTAGGGGAAGAGAGAAGAGAGGAGGATGGGGAGAGAGGTGGCTGTAGATTAGACACATTATAAAATATCTTCAAATGCAACCTGACAAAACTAACATGACATGTACAAAAGCTGAACTTATCAATATTCCTGTTCAAGTCTAGACCAAAGAAGCATGTCTGGTTGGAAATATTTATGGGCAGATTTCTGTCTTGTCTCAGAGTATAAAATAACCAAGTTCATGGCAGCAGTTCTCGTGACGTTGTTCTTCAAACACACACACTGCCAAAAACAGAAACACATCCCTGCTGGGCTGGATTAAAAGGGTTGATGACTTGGCTTTTGAGACATGCACTGTGGGGCTTGATCTACCCTTTCCTGCTGATACGTGCACACAAACACACTGACAAATGCACGCAAAGACACACACACACACACACACACCAACGCCTGCTGAGCAGCTCCCCCAAGGCTCTGGCAAACTATTACCATCACCGACACAGTAAGGGTCCTCCACCAGCCTGATTTTGTCTCACACAACACACACACACACACACTGCTGACAAAAACCCTATGTACAGCATACAGTGTTTTAGTATTTTGCCTGAAACTACTTCAATACCGACAACATTTTCATATGCCCCGAGTGACTGCTCCATCACTTGAGAGTTTCAAGTGGTTCTGCATAAATGTAGTTTGAGGAGGATGTGTGGGAGATGGGAAATGTTCACACCACTCTACCAAAAACCTTATGGCACAATACCCAGACAACTTCTTTTCTAAAATATCACTGTGCTGAAATCCAAAAAAATACTTTTGACTCAGAGAAACAACTTGAACTGTGATATAAGAAAGATTTAGCAAAACATAAAAAAATGACTGCAGACAACCACAAAACAAGAAACTCTTAGTCCCAAACACCTTTTGTCGGAGCAAACTCTTTACATTTCTTTTAGCAGCTCCTTAGCTAGCAAAGTATCTGGACTACTACTTTCAAGCTAACATGCTACCATCTTGGCGTGCCGCATAATTCAAGTCATATCATACAGATTAAAAGTGCATGCATGTGTGTGTCAAATGGTGTCAGTAAAGTATTACGAATTTCTGAAATCCAATATTTTCAACAAAACACTGCAAAGCCACCACAGTCACGTCAAATGAAACACTGACGCTTATACAGTTAATTTAGCATATTTTATGTGAGCGATTTGTCTATTTGATTTGTTTATAATATTGAAAATACTTTTTTTTTAAGTTACACAGTGAAGCATAGCTTTTTTGTCTACTTTTTGTATCGTGCAGCAAGTAGCCAGCTGTGGAATAATGTGTGCCTGCTCGGTAAGTGCCTTTGTATTCTTCCCATTCTTCTGACATGGCGATAACATAAATTTGGCATTAAATATGAGTTACAATGGAACTAACTGCATGTAAAATAGTATTAGCAGTAATTAGTATGCATTGGTTCCCTTGCTATATTAGTATACCGGCTAGTTAGCTAAAACTGCTATGTACTGAACAAACTAACACACTGCTTTGGTGTAGAGTACAATGCTCAGGTTCAAAACAACTCAGTTTTCTGTTACATTCACCAACATTTGGAAGCAAACGACGTACCTTTCCTCAGAATAATACTGAACCCACCTATACCTAGATAGAGCATACCAAATACTCCTGTACTTGTCTGCATGCATCAAATTTGTCTCCCTACTGCCAACCAAGGTCACTCAACGTGTGACGCAGTCTCTGCATGTGTGGGCCTTTAGAGCAAGCACTCAACTTCACTAAGGCCTAGGTTAATGAAAGCCAGAAGCAGTATGTACTTCACTGGATTTATGTAAGTCGTAAGGCTATCCAACGTTGGACACACAGTCCACAGGGCCTGGGTAAGAGGCCAGGAACTGTGCTTATACCTCACCATGTCAAGAGGTGACCCCACAGAGATTGGACAGTAAGAGGCACTTGGGCTCATAGCACGGTGGGGTTAACGAGAGCTAAAAGCACATGAAAGGCAGACTGAGGATTGAGGGGGATACAAAGCAGGAGAGATGGTGGAGGAGAGGGAATTATTACAATTGTACTGTAATTGTAAACACATGTGCAAAATTATACATTGTGAAAAATAAACAATCTCTTTAAGGTCTTAGGTATTCTACTGATGCTAAGTCAGAGTGATGTACAATGCTAAAAATGGTTTACTGTCTTGCTCAAGGACAATTCACCTCCACAGTATTATGTTATGATGGACAGAGATTGTTTTTTTGCAGAGATTGTTTACCTTGAGGTCACATGAAGGTCTCTGTAACCACTAGTACAACCTGCTGTACATCAGAAATAGTAGAGTGGATTTGGAAAGAGATGGAAATAAATACATTTTACAGAAGCACAGTGCTGCTAATTTGGTTGGAATGCAAAGAAAAAGTGACTCAAAGGGCAATTTGTAGGATTCAAAAAAATAGATTTTAAAAGTGACTTGTTCCTTTTTTTTTCAAGCAAAGTGGCTGACAGCCAGTGTTGGGCAATTTATTTTAAGAATTTCATAAAATAGTACTTGCTAATTTTATTTAAAAGTAATAACCTACTTTACAATAGTACTGTCTCTGTAATGCATTTCTGATTACACAACTTCTGAGTTACCTTCACCAAAATAACCACATAAGTAGGCTGAGGCATTATGAAATAAAAAAGGGTAATGTTTTATGTCACACAAGAAGCTCAAGTTTATTGCAGTCGATTACAGATCCAGTGGTGGACGATATTGTACATAGCAGCGCTTCATCCCAGTGCTGCACATGGTTTTTCTTTCTATGACAATAATATCTTGACAACACATCACCACTCTAACTGCTAACTGTCGTGTGATGGGCTGGAATCTTTGCTTTTAATTTTCTAGTTGGGCTTCTACCAGTTTGTTTGAAACAGTTCTTTCACTTTGAGCACCAAGCGGAGGATGCTTGCCCCCATATTTTGTATGGATGAGCTTGTCACCGCTCACTCTGACAGCTGTAGAGCAAGGAGGAGGATGTGGGGGCATGACACGATCCATCGGAGACAACAATACCGTGAATGTCATCGCCTTGTCTAAGAGCTCTGTTAGACGGAGCCCAGTTCCAGGCCAATGCATGCATTCACATGCAGTGGTTAGGCTACCACTTTGTATTAAAATCCAGCGCTAATATTATCAAGAGCCTTTATTTTTCTTGCCGAAGTGGCGTGGCGTGGATGAAGGAAAAAATGAATGTCAAGTAATCAGTATGCGTTATATTACTTTGTTACTGCTAAAAAAAAGACATGCACACATTAGATACGTGCACCGGCACACTGAACATACTACTGTACATTAGACCACACTAACATACAAGCTTTGTAGTTCCTTTCACTCATCAGGCAGTGTTTACTTTATAAGAGGCTGGTAGTGGTGTGAGACAATAACCATAGCAACACTGTCAACTCCTGGAAAAAGTGTTTTTTTCCTTTTCTGCCGCTCTGTCGCTGTTTGGACTGGGTTTTCCAACACAGGATTCTCATCTGCAGATTGTTCACGAGTAAAATATGACATAAAGGGTTTTTAAACAGCATTGGCTCCGGCTGCTGTGACACTTTCACAAATGCATGGCACGGTTGGGAAGGCTAATGTAGCATGTTGTGAAAAATGCTCAAGGACATAATGCTGTCTGGCATATGATGGGGTTATAGACTATGCTGTTTGAACATGCTCAGATTCTTTCAAACAAATATGCAATGATATAACATCCGTACAGGCTGCAGTGACACATTGCCCGCTAACAATGTGTCACTGAACTGTTAAATCCAGGGAGTCTGTGTGAATATAATGCAATATATTCTAAAGCACAGAACAAACAGCATTTCTGGGTTATTTTTATTTTGCAAAGAATAAAAGTTGATATTGTCATAGACCTATCAAAAGTGAAGATAAATAGAATTATAGGCCAAACCATGCATAGGTAAAACCTTACGCATATTTTACGGATGAGAAAAAGTCAGAAGCGTTAAGCAAATTGTTTTTGGGACAATGAACAATGAATATTCATAGACCCACAGTCTGTGCAAGAGTAGGCCCTAAAGTGCTGTCTCCATGAGGCCATTCTGTCCCACTTCACTCTCAAACAGCACTTTACTCTGGGCAACCATAAATATTCATTAGCTTTGATGTCTTCCTTCCACCTTGACATTAATGTTATCACCAAGGATAGCAAAATATGTATATTCCTCACTCCCTGTCTCTCTTTGCTCAGGGCTCCGTCTTCATTCTTTAATGCAGTGAGGTGACAATATGACTCATCTAATCTTTGTCTTCACTTTAAAACTCAAAGAGAATAGTGCCGGGACACTACAGTTTTAAACTCATGGCACAGCACTGAAAGTATCACTGTCCCCAAATAAGAGATTATTTCACCAAATATTAATTTTACAATTATGAACGCATCAAGTTTTAATGTCTGCTATAGATGTACCCAGATGCTCAAGAACGTATTTTCAGTGGGGTGGTATGGACATGCAAAACAACAACAACAAAAATTAAGCTTTGAACTATTTGGTACAACCCTAGAAACAAACTTAAACTGTATTACCATGTTTTATACACACAAATTCACTGCAGGATAATAGTGTGCATTAAGCTTTGTTAACATCAATAAAAACAACGTTAGCACTGTTCTTGGTGGGCAACCGTATTTCTCTATATTCTACCCATGATTCTGAAAGAGCTTGTTTTTTATTGTTCCTTTTAATTTTAAAAGTCTATTTGTTAAGGCTGAGTGAAAGATGCTGCAACCCCCCTTTACCTTAGTGACGGACATACATATACAGAAACTCAACGCAAAATCACACTCATAAAACATTCCTCTTTTAAATATGCGCTCTCCATGCTCTATGTTTTTTAAGGATTCAAACACACTCTTGGGTAAAGGAATGTTTATATTTGTTCCTCCTACACCCTGTATGTTCTCCTTGATGGTAAAAGCAAATGGGAACTATTACAAATTAGATTTTTTATATATATATATGCCTTTTTTTGCCTTCTTTAATGCCACTGTAACATACTGCGAAACCACAAAGAGGCACACTTTAAATGACTGAATTTTAAAATACCCACGGACTGTTGAAGTACTGCTCAACTCAGAATATTGATATGCAGTGTGTGCAGTGTAAAGCCAACATTAACCACCTTACTGCTGCTTCTAGTCACGTGACTTACTCCTGTATTGTCTTTTTTTGTTTGTTTAGTTTATATTTTTACTTATATAGATATTTTTATTTGATTTATAGATATTTTACTTCTCTATTTGTCTGAGCTTATTTCAGTCCCTGTGCTGCTCCAACAACCATATTTTCCATTTGGGAATCATTTTATCAAAACCATAATTTATTCTGTGTGGATGATTCCTGCTTGCAAAAATAAAAAAGATGATTCCATGTTTTGTTGGTGTGACAACAAGTTTTTTTTTCCTCTATTTATTAAGGCCAGAAGACATGCATTGCAAAAGGGTATTAAAAAATGTGAAAATGCAAACTAAGCAATGGCAACACACAAACTGCTGTGAAAGGAAAACATCACCTCTACTTAAAAAAGCAGAAATCTAATTTGTTAACTGATTCTGCATCCATATGCTGAATCTGGAGGTAACAGGACAATATTTTAGTATTGGAAGCGTTCTGGCTACCGTTTGCAGTCGGAGTAGTATTGACCAATCACGTTTTAGCAGTCTGGTTGAACGCAGGTAAGCAGTCCGTGTGACGAACAAAATACGCCGAATGCATTAGCCCAAATATCTTTAAACACATTCTGACAAAACCAAAATGACATGGACTAAAGAAGAACATATCAATATTCCTGTTCAAGTCTAGACCGAAGACGCACGTCTGGTTGGATATATTTATGGACAGATTTCTGCCTTGCCTCAGAGTATAACATAACCAAGTTTATGGCAGCAGTTCTAAGCAGACTAAGGCTTTGTCCAGACCAAAATCAGCAGCCCCCATATTCATTTCATTAGTCAATTATTGCACTGGCGCACAGTTCATTAAACAAATGCATAAAATGCCATCCCAGAAAAACTGAAGAAAATAAAAAAATGTATAAAATAAAAAAAAAAACTGCTTCCTCAACTCAGTCTCACGGCGGTTCATGAAATAGTCACGAAATTGTATCTATTGATTTGTGTACATGAACACAGCTTTTCTACTATTTTTATGTCGCTCGGCAGAGCTTTCAAACGATGATGTTTCGCCAACAAAGTGAATTTGTTAGGCTTTAGGAAAAACATCACAAACACGTCACTCCACAAAAAAACTTTGGGACAGACAGTCTCGAACATCGTTCCTGTGTCCTAAAGTGCTCTTTTTGTTGGACTCACCTGCCCACCATACAGTAAGTGGCCCTCTCACTGTTTACTACTTCGTCACTAGCGCTGACCGTTGCATAGTCACGTGGATGCCTTGAATTCCTGTGTCCACTACAGAAAAGGGTCCTGCCTTCCTGATCACATTGCATTATCTCAATGGTACCTGAACTCCTAGGCGAGTGGTGTTTTCGGGATACTTGTGCACTGGCAATCTTGCAGACCAATTGTGTATTTCATTCGCATTCAACAAAAGTGTATAAAGTGCTCGTTCAAGAATGGACATCACTGTATGGGGTAAGACTTCCCATGAATAGCTATTCATGAACTGAACCAAAAGTATCTTCCAGTAAACTTTCTTGTTCTGGTGTAATAGAGTGAAATAGCTTGTGGGCACCAGACTTAAATGTATCCCTGGATAGGGTGCTTCTGTTATGGGAAATGCATTTCGGGTTGGTTGCGATGAAGCATCAAGACACACCGTCTTATCTCCTTTTCCCTCATCCTCTCCGCCTCCGCTCTAATCTATCATTCTTATTGCACACATCTAAGTGCACTGTGGTAGAGAATGGTATTGTCTAGTCGTGTATTGATGTCAAGAATTCCTCTCATTTGTGGCCTTCAGAGGAGATCAGCGTGTGGTCCTTGTATGAGCACACACAAAACATTGGACACTAACTGAACCATGTGGATTTCACACACAGGCACATGCCACACCCGATTAAATGCTAACTCCATTTTATCAAATATTCAAGACTGTATCCAGACACCAAGGAGTTTCTTTCTACTACTGATTAAGAAGTCATGACATGTTCCTCTCTCTGCCCTCCAGCATAACATCCTCATCTCTGCCCCTTCTCATCTTTGGTTTTGCCCTCCTTAGAAATCTTAGCTTTCCTCAAAGCCAAACTTAATTTATTTACCCACATCTACACGCATCCATTTATATTCCGTCTTTCATCTCAATAAGATCTTTTTGCCTTTAAACAGTATCAACAACAAATGTTGTTCAGCTAATTTAGCCCAATTGACATTTTAGAAGTATTGTATTTGTCCTTTTATCAAGCTCAACCCAGGACACCATTAAGCCAGTGCTTTTAACTTTGCATATCAGTTATTCACAAAAGGCAAACAAGCTGTGAATAGAGACGGTAAGCCCCTCTTTCACAGCAAATGCCATTTTGTCTTCTGGCTAGGGCATACGCTACACACACAAACACATCCCATGCACTCATACATATTCATACATTTAGGTTAGCATAACATGTGAGCTGATGGAAGAACAAGGCGTGAATCAAAAGTGTAAATAATTACGATTAAAATAAGTGATGCATTATCAAAAGTGGTCGAGGAGTTCCCTTTAAAACCCATGTTTTAGTTAAATTGCTTAGTTGTGTCATGTTAAAGGGAAAAAAAACTCATTGTCTGACACTTTAACAGTTTTCAAGACGTGACGGAAGGTTGGGATATCAGTGTGCAGTTTGAATACAGAAAAATACCAATCGGTATTATAATATAGAGAGATTGCAGCTTCAGCAATATTAAAAGCCACAATAGACCAGAACACAATGCAAACACAGTTTATATCTTTGTTGATTTGCCCTGTGAAGTACACAGCCCTCTGGAACACTTGCATGATGTATTTGTGCACATATTTGAATAACTTAATCGATAGTTCTGCAAGGTGAAAGTCAAATATGTTGTCAATATGTCATATCTCATCACCTGGATACATATGCTAGTGGAGTGGAGCACCAAACTCCAGAACAAGGCAGCCAACCAACACACTACTCCACATAAGGAAACGGCATCCTTTCATCTCATCGCCCTGTGCCCATATAGAGTTGTGAATGACGAGGAGTGTCATCGATACTTGCGTCGTAGCAGAGACAGTGTACTCCAGAGCTGGAAACAGATAATGTAGGTGGAATACAAACAGACAGATTAGAGGAATGTAAAGGCAGCCCAACCTAAGAAGAGTGAATTATCACATTTCACGTTGAAAATACTCTAAGAATGAAGTCAACATGACATTTTTTTTTTTATGCCTCGCTTTGTGCGCCCAAGGACCTTTTTCTTTTTCATCAACTGCTCGTGCTCTTAACTACAATGAATTGAAAGATGAGATGTAACGTAAGTGAAGAGGGAAGAGCTGAAAAATCCAATGCAAAAGCCCTCCAGAATGTGGCCTTCAAGAAAGTGTAACATGGTGGAGTCAGAGAGAGAAAATATCAATTTTTTATGGCGTCGATGGAAAATGACTTCTAATGATAAGTGACTTCATAACTGCAATTTCCACCATTATGAGATCCATAAAATCTGCAATCAGCAGCAAAACAGAAACAGACAGTATACGCAATTAATATGAGCACTGATTAAACAGCACAGAAATGACCACCACTGCTGCCAACACCATTAGGAAGCTATTTTCTGGAAGATTATACAACCCAGTAGCAACCGTTAGCTTGGTGCCATATCAGCTCTGTATTATATACTGTGCAGTTCGTGTCATTACCCATACTAAATAAACAAACAGAATAAATGAAAATGCCATTTGTAATGCAACACTGTGGTAAAAAAAAATCATTGACATGTCATCTCGCATTGCTCCAAGAAAATTACACCTCATTTACCAAAGGCTACACTAATATATTTACACTTGGAGCAAAAGCATTTTTCAATATCCCCAATGGGAAAACATTCAAGCTTATTATTAGATGGCCTCGTAGCCTTTAATTTGACATTATTCAATATGCTCCAAACCTGAGTTTCAATATTAAGCTGTGTTACATTAACAGGGAGATATTGATAATGGCGTCTATTAAGTTCAGATGAGTGAGTAAATAATTATTGGAGATGAGGATAAGCAAATGGTAGAAGGCCATGTTGCCTTGCATGGAAGCAGTTCAGTGGCTTCTTTTTCTTTTGTCTTTTTACAAAGTAGAACAAATGACAATTTGCAGTGTGTCCCTCATGAATATGTCCTCCAAGTGCAGCATTATTTGTATGAATGCTCACCGAAGACTTATTAAAAGTCTTAAAGATGAAGAGGATGTTAAATTTAACCACATTGCTGAAAACCTTGGTGAAGGACTGAGTGATGAAAAACGTTTGAGTTATCTTTATTTCCCCAGAAGATAAGATTTAATAGAAGTAATAAAAAAATAAATGAAAAAAAATCCACTCATCATCCATCTCTTACTTGAATAATATCCTTTTGTGATTTGGCCTCGGGTTTACATTTCGGCACATCAACCTGATGCAAACAGAATCATGGACCAAGACACAGTTCACCTGTAAGGTGTTAAGTCTGCTACAGCACAGGAACGTGTACAAAAATATACAACAACATACTGCACAGCCTACTGTCACAACTAAAATTAGTTATGTCATCTTTGTGTAAAAGAGAAATTTGGACAGTAAGTAATGTAACAGGACAGGCAGCTAACATGCTTCATGCTGCGTCTGCTTCGGTCTTTATTTGTGCTAATTAACTGGTAGAGACTTTTAGCAGAACGTGGATAAACAGATGCAGAAGCATGTGTCAGGCTTGACCCTACAAACCCCAAAACACCTACTCTTCACACTCTCAACCTTGTTGTCACGGTGGGGGGAAAAAATGAAATGTCACCATCTGTTGAGTGCCTGGACAGAATGTGATGCGACACATGCAAACACAGTCTAAATTCCTTTGTGTGCAGATCACACTGGCATGTGTGCACATGTATTCATCTGCACAAATCTGAATCTAAGTCTGTGCGTGTGTGTGATGGAGGTCCAATAAGGAGTTGGATAAAGGCCTTGTCGTATTGTGGTGGGCCTGGTGGGAATTTTGGTTTCATTGTGAAACAGAGAATCACAGACTGAGGAAGAGGGGGATCGGCTTCCCTCCGCAGCATGTCCCTGCCAACAGATCAGCTTACACCAGCTTTTTCTTTTTTTACTCAAGACAACACAGACGCATGGTATGGAGAGGAGAGGGAGGCTGAGACCGAATACTTGGAGGGAAACTTAGTTCCCCTCTAAGTATTCTTCTGTGAATTGTGTTACATGACAGTTGAAAAGCTTAATCTAAAAGGGGAAACAAATATTTAAGGTCCATAAAATTACGGTTCAGTTGACGAGGAAATAGTCTGTTTTAACACCAATGTTTGCAAGATTCCGGTAAATAATGATATGAAATTACTGGCCCAGAAAATACTTTCATTTTATTGAAAAAAAAAGATATGACCCTTCATTTTTGCCAAGATTTGCTAACAGAAGAGACCAAAACAAATGAATGGCCAGCAATGTATTTTAAACATGATTAGGATGGGAATTATTTAGACTTTGTAAATGTATGTAAGTATTTATTTTAGTCATTAGCAAACATGTTTATTACCTTGTCAGATTAATGCAACTTTAAAGGCATTTTTAGATTTGCATTAACTTCCATTGATAGTTGGATAAGGATATAACTATCAAAAAAAAAGAAAATTTAAATCCATACCGATGCTTTTTATTTCCAATGCATTTAACGATGAATCTACAATATTTGTGTCATAAAAATAACAATAACAAATGTATTGATCAAAGGGCTCCTGCATACAATAAAACCAATCAATGGAGTTTTACAATTCCTCTGCAACAGCGTTAGAAGGGAATCTTGCAAGCTAATTCAAGGAAAAATATGTGCCGCTATTGATTCCAGCTAATGTAAAATGGGACAGCTGTGCATTACTGCTCAGATTTCCCCACTGTAAACCTGATCCTGAATTTGATTTGGGACTAAATATTAAAGAATTACCATACACCAATTTATATGAAAAGCCAAGTCTTTAAAGAGGTTTTTAATTTTCGAAAGTCATTGATTGAGCAGAGAGTGCGCTGCGTGAAAAGACATTCATTAAAAAAAAGACAATATGTCACACAAATGTTGTACTTAATGTAATCGTGGCCGCGGGATGAGGGATAAAAACCAGCCGAAGCTAAATGTATTGTCCGTGTCAACAGAAACGTTTCAGCTAAAGGGAAAATGGAGTGAAAAAGACAAGATGGTGTGTGAGCCTGTGTGTATGCATGTTTGACAGGTTATGTATACTGTGCAGGACCGCGTCTACTCCTGTGTATGTGTATGTATGAAGGTGTGAGAACTGATGGAGGACCCACCCATCAGGCAGACATTTTTTCCCAAAATGTCTCTGAATGAAGGAAACCTGTTTATGCGCAGTGTGTTTGGATGGTGTGTGTGGGTGGGATTGTGTATCTGGATGTAAAGCCTATGTGCATGTTAATCAGACCACGTAGTGAGGCAGCTAATACTCGCATGCCATAACACATACACACACTTACGGTCCTGTGGACATCGAAGAATATTCTAAAAAGTGCACATCCTGCATGCATGTATTACATGAATATATGAATAATAAATGCCATGCGAGCATGATGCTAGAAAAAGTCCATGCTTTGCACCGGAATTAACGTGAATCACACTTTGCTTAACTTTTACAGATTTTTCTTTCACAATGCATGGGTGGGGGAACAACTTGTTAGTACGTCAGGACTAATAAGAAACCAAATATGACTAACTAAGGCTGATCAGTGACTCAAAACAATTAATAACAGGGAATATTATCCTTAACTGTCCTGCTAAGAAGCAGTCAAACTTTATTAACCTGTTGCTGTGAATCTATTTGTGTGCGATTGTGGAGGAGGTGGTTGCTGTTATCTCCCAATCTTTTCTCTTTACGTAACATATCTTCCTTCTCTAGCTGCAGTAGAGCAGATCAAGCTCTCCCTCTCTCTTTGAAGTGTTGCCAGGCAGGTTATTTATTTCATTATCTCCTCTCCCACTCTATTTCCTCTCCTTGTTTTTAGGGCTCACTATCAAAGGGAGGACAGGAGTCAAGGCAAGGAAAAGCTGACGCTGCAGGTACACGCCAACAACTGTGGACTGTGCGTTTGTGTTAGTGTGTTGTTCACATCTTTATGTGGGCGATATGACCTCACAAGGCTGGAAAGATGGGAAATCTTGCAGTGTGTTTTCCTCTACTATAGGCTTTTTTTGCAGGTTCTATTCTTTACTTGGGTCTTATAGTCAAAGGATGAATGTCATATTAAAATTCTGTGTGTCTGTATTAATCCCTTGCACATATTAATGTGTCACACGCATACCGGTGGGGCTCAGACACAGTCTAACATGGTGGTAGTTGGGGGTAGATATTGAATTGGCAAACACAAGATCATCTACAGAGTATTCATCATGTCAGCAAGAAATACACCGGAACATGAGTCTACCCAGAACCTGCATCTGTGTGAGCTTTTTCCTCAGCTGGAGGTTCAGGGGTTAAAGTTGGCCGTGTCTACAGTGAAGCTGTGTCCCCTACAGGGTCACCGAGGAGAGCTGACCTTTCACACACAGCTATTGCCCAGGTGCAAGATGTGTCTGGATGGTGCAGTATTGCAGTTTTACTTCAGTCTCTGGTAAATGCACCATTTTAGGCCGAATACGATGTACATTCATACATAAGCATTTATTTAAGTTCAATTGATTTTTCTATATGTTTGCGGATGTTGTTGTTTTTTAATTCTCTGGCTGAATTTTATCTACAGTTTTATCTTTCCTTTAAATTATATTAGATTAAATTAAAAGTTCACACATGCAGACATGTTCAATTACATCTTAACGCTACATTCTTATTATTAAAAATACATGATCTGCATTCCAATGTGGAACATACTGTACATAGCTGACCATGAAGTTTACAGGTGATAAATTGGGCTCAGTCTGGATTTCATCATGGAACATGATAAACAACTTGTGCACTTTAATTGAATTAGTTAAAAAAAAAAATACACAAGTACAAATGCATTTGGATGTTCTACTGACAAACAATTCAGAGGGAATTGTTCTTCCATGTCCTCCCAGGTGACATATAAAGCAGAATAAATATAAAAATTGTACAGCATAGTCAACAAGGCAGTTTAGTACAATATTGGCTATTATAAGCAAAATGTCACGGTAATTGTTCAATCACAGCTATGTTTAACTGGTGTTTGAGTGCTATTGTCGTGGAAAGGTGAATTTAAAGTAAAACCAATGAATCACACTTTCAACGTTGAGTGTGTAATGGAGAGTAGGTCGGCTGTTTTGCCTGGAAAATGGAAAAGCTCCACAGTTTTTTTTGGTGCCTTAAAACTAGTTTTGCATAGAAACATTAGTATAGCCATGTACAAGTTCTAAGTCTATGAAGAAAGCTGCTGCGTTACACTGCTGCAGAATCACAGAGGTATGGTAAAAATAGAAGCACAAGTGGCATTCAGAAACATCAGTAGACTACGTACCTTACTAAAAACAAATGCATGTCCAGTATACAACGGTGTTGCCAGCGTACATCTTCAGCTGTCTGCTGAATGCCACAGAAGAAGAAATCTGGGATAAACCTGAGAATGTATTGTATTTGTTATAAAAAGAAATAATCCCATTCCAGATCTGTGTGTGTGTGGGCGTGAGTGAGCACCTCTGTCTCTGTCCACAGATAATCTGGCATTCTGCTGCAGCAAACTGCATACAATTACGGGTGACCTGCTGCCAAGCGGGGAGACAGCTTGGTGAGTTCAATTTTAGTTTTTTTTAAAAGTGTATTATACAACCACTTTGAGCAGATTGCTGCATACATTGCAGCTGTTTTTTGTTTGAATAAAGTGTATTTTACAGCGCTTTTGTCCATTGGTTGTGGACATCACCAGTTGTTGGTTGGCTCACTTTTATTCTTTTGTATGGTGTGTTTGGCTAACCGTTGACCGATCTTCCAGTACACTGCCATACCTCTCCGCCACTCAGGCGCTGCTACGTGTTTTTGACATCGTATGACGTTTCCTATATGACAACTTCAAACAGATTGTTTGCATTCCTCGCTGCTGTTTTTTGTTGAATGTTATATACCTCTTATAATAAAATATTGCATTATCTAGAACGTACCATTACTAACAGCCACTTGGCGTTTTCAAATATAGAAACATGACTTTAATGCAAGAATGCATGAATTGCAGAAACCAGCATTTGTAGAAAACATAATTTCTTGTGGGAGGTTAATTTAAAAAAACTAAGCTGTCATGCTGTTCTAAAAGAGTTACTCAAAATAAGTCATATCAAGACACACACATACTGGTCCACCAGTACTCCCGTATTTAATTTATATCTTCAAGGTTTCAATTTTTTTGTTTTGTTGAACTGAAGAGCCCTGACAATGTGATGTAAATGAGGGCCCATTAAAATATTTCAAATTTGACAAATCATGGCCGTCAGGTAAAAGTGTTATTGCAATTTAGGGTTTCATGTTTTCACATTCAGTGATGGATTCTGTGCTCCCATGTCGATTGAGGAAATAGCCGGAGGGTTTAAGATACCTTTTCAAAACTAATTAATAAAATGAAAACAGCTCCTGAAAAGCTGACATTTTGGGGTTATGTGGTTTTTACAAGAATGATGTGCAAAATCTCCCATATCGAGGCAAACATCAGGTATTGATGTATATGTCTAAAAACATATATGTAGAATTTGGGTTGAATTGTCTTGTAAGTGATTCCACTACAACACAAAATCTCCCCTAGAATTTTGATGATTAGACCATATTCAACACAATAGCTAACGTCTCAGTCAGTGTAACAACTTTTCACAAAGACGGCACTCAGCATCTCTACTTATGTCGGCACATGTTGCATCCATCCTGGACTCATTTACCACTACTGACTCGGTCCCGATCTCTTTCATTATCACCCATCCAGCCCATATCTCCCCTCCCTGAACACAGCTCACTTCAACTTTTCCTCCTTTTTACCTTATTGCTCCCCTGTTCATCGTCCTCTCAAAATCTGACAGCTGCCTTAAGGAAGAGGGGAAAAAACTCTCCCGTGTCTCCCTCCAGCCGTCCCTCCCGGGTAGGGCTGACTATACCTCTTCTTTATTTATACAGAGCTGTCTTTCACAGGTACATATATATTTTGTGTCTGCTTCACTTCTTCCTCTCGCCTCGTGCACTGTCAGATATATAGAGAGAGTGATGGTGAATAGACAGTAAAGGAAAAAGAAAGAGGAAGGGGGAAATAATGTCCCCTTGCTTAAAAGGTGAACACTAGACCAGGGGCACTGACATCAGACAAAAAAATAAATGGTCAATTTTGATAATGACCATAACATGAAATGACACCTGAATCACAGCGGTCATAGCAATGTCTAACTTGTAGGCTATTCAGGAACGGGCAGATACAATAGAAGATACTTAAGACTGACTGTCACACACTCCTCTCTTCATAAGCAATACTCCATCACAAAACCTGAACATACAGTCTGCCTTGGCATTGGCTGCTGGCACCATTTGCATGCCGTCATTGTGGTGTGCAGATAGACATGCGATGAGGTAAAAAAAAAAGTTCTCTGTTGGGAAACATACATGTGCATGTGGAGAAAGGAAAGATGGAACACCTTCTCTGAATGCTGATGCCATTTTCTCTGAAGCACAAGTTTGTGAAAGTGTGCATTGGTGTAGAAAGTACATGTTTGTGTGTATGTTTGTGTTAACATTGTCACATTGATATTAAAAGAAGGTGCTGGAATTCCCCAAACAACTTAAACATATAAATGCTGACTATGATGAGCAAACCCCCCTCTGAGGATATGGGGGTGGCCCCACCAATCCATATTACACATCCATATCTAACGCAGTGCTTTGAGCTAAATGCTAACATCAGTGTGCTAGCATGCTCAAACCGACAATGCAAAAGTGTTGATGTTAAGCGGGTACAATTAATTCCGTGTCCAAAACTTAAGTGTTGGACACAAAAAAATGTTGACTGATGTGATACTACTCTAAGTTAAAGGATCACCAAAGTTGTTATGATATATTCTATATAGAGGATTCAACCTCTAGGAACCATGCATGTCTGTACATAATTTCATGGCAATCTCTCAAAAAGTTTGTAAGATATTTTAGTTTGGATCAAAGTGGCCGCAGAGGGACATTGTAATCTCCAGAGCCATGTCGTGAGCGTTGTCAATATCAGTTACTGTTGTAGTAAAAGAAGTCAACTAGATTATTAAAAGATTTGGCATCAATGATATAGAAATCAATGAAATAATAAACACAGAAAAGATAAGATATGAAAACCACAATATAGATGGAATATACGGACAATGTTTGAGTATTACTTCTGGTGAAGAGAGGCATCAATACGTATGGATATTTGTTTTGAAGAAAAAGGGAAATTGCCCTGCCAAACCACTTATGCGTTTGGTGTTCAATCAAGCGAGGACTATTGAAATGCTAATGACAGTGGCAGAGGACGATCATTCTCACGCAGACAGAATCTGTGTCTGGATATTTTAGCACGAAGAAACTAAATAACCCCCATAAATTTGACATCGTATGGCAGTGAGGACGCATTAATCGCCGACATGTTCCAGATCAGCAAGAAACTGCCCAGATAGTGTCTGATTCGCCTCAGTATAAGAGAACAGGATGCAACAGCAGGGGAGACCATCCTTGAAGACATAACTGTTGGACAACATACACATTTTAAGCAAGGCTAGAGCTGTCATCTGAGGTTCATTCCAACTTTGGAGACTGCCAAAGGCCAGAGAGCCGAGTTTGTGGAAAAGTCAGACTGAATTGTTGTCAGTTAAGTAAATAATAAAACATATGTGCCTAAAGCAAAATCTAAAGTACTTAAAGTTAAATTTCTGCCTTGCAGCAGATTTAAGAACAGTGATGTCATACTGTGGCAGTCTACTAACCACTGCTTTCACATGTTTTTTTTTCCATCTCTCAACTGCAAATTACACATTCTAAACATCGCTATCGACCATGTGGAATGCAGCAAAATGTTAATTACCATGAGATTGACTCTAACAATATACTATAATTGAGACACGCTTGAGAAGAATACATCACATTGAACATCGAGTTATTCTTGAGCAGTAAAGAAGTTGTGCCCAAAATCCTCATCTGTGGTGCAATTAAATACGCCTTGACGTCTGAACAATGGCATTGCATTCAAAATATGTGTTTTCAAAAAGTTGAAAAAGAGCAACTATGGACACTTAGAATAGGATAATGTGGCAACTTCTTGCATTAAGGATGGTTTGACGCGTGCCTCTCAAATCTCAGATTTTTAGGTTATTTAACATACCACCGAGGAAAAAATGACACAGATCTCCCTGTAATAAAGCACAACTAATGCCATGGATAATCTCAGGTCTCTGCAAGGTTATTTTCACATTGGAGTGAATAAGCTATAATGAGAGTCTGAAAGGTAGAAACTCAATCTAAACACGAATAGCATGCTTTAGAAAATGGCGTACTCTTCTTAAGAGGCAAGAGCAGTGCCCATTTTATATTTATCAAGGCAATGAATGCATTTCTAAATGTCTGTGATAGCGGAAACATTCTTCTGTGACTTTCAAGGTCTTCCAGTGCTTTTAAAATTATAACACGGTCTCATCCGTCCAGGTGTAAAATAGGCTTGTAGCAAGTAGTACACAAAAAAGTGAATGTCACTTAATTACCATGTTCCAACTCTGTATGTTCTAGAGTCTGCCACTAAAACTAAGTTTGTCATTAGTAAGGTTGTCAAGAGCACATAAATCACCAGTAAACTAACATCAGTTACTACTTCACCAATGCTGACAAGCTAATGTAGAAAACAAAACACAGATGATGAACCAATGTGAAAGCTTTTCTCTCTCTCTCTCTCATGAATCCAAACCAAATCAAAGACAGCGATTGGTAAAGGAAATTGCGACCCACTATCGGAGGTGAGAGGCCACTGCAGTAGGTGTATGTAGAAAAAGAGGGTGGTATAGAATTGGTTTGGTAGGGAAGATGGGCAGAAAAATTAAAATAAAAAATCTGAGCAGACAGGGCAGAAAAAAAGGAGTAGCAGAAGGAAGGTGGGGAAAAAAATATAAGAGGGAGATATGATGAGAGAGTGTGGTGTATTGAAGGACACAGGTCTGAGAGGCGGTAAGCAAGGGGAGAGATAGTGAGATGGAGAGAAGGAGCAAGGGTGGGGATGAGAGGGAGAGAGGGCGGATTAAGCAGAGGGAGGGTGGATGCGGTCTGCCTTCTCTCCTTTAGGCCAGAACTTTATCTCCAGCAGCAGACTGGCAGCAGAGCGCCAGAGAGGCCCGACAACCCGGCGTGATTCAGGAGGCAAGGCAGAGTGTATAAACACAAACACACACGGATCGCTAGGTGCTGATAGCATGAGCACACACGCAAACACACATTCTCACACACATGAGGGAGCATGCTCATTCTGTGTACACACGCACACAGGTGTTTTATATTCATAGTGACTGCATTCCTGGTGGTGATGCAGTTTTGAAAAAGCAGCACCCAAGGCTACATACAGAAACAATACCAATCAAATAATAAATATATCCCACCATCATCTGTTGACTTAATTATTTCATGATTAGGGTTAAACAGTAAGCATCCCCGCAAGACTTAAAGCAACAGGATGAGGAGAATAAAAACTATTTCTAGTGTTGCCATGGCATCTCACTTGTAAACATTCACAATAACGCTGAAGTTTACGTAAAGGATTACATTTGTGAACACTTTTCGTACATCTTTTGCAGGTACTGTACACATTTCAAGGATATTCTATCAATTCTATTATGAAATCTAGTCAGGAAGGCAATAGCAAGTAACTTTTCAATGAAATGTATGCAGTTTCTAACACCTAGACATCTTTTCACCTGCAAATCAGTACAAAACATTTGCTAGTTGTAAAAATGTGACAAATCTACTTTACTGCTTTCAGGATACATTAAAAACAAACAATAAGAGATTATGGCAATCAAAAAACCTTAGACTGGTTTGTTTCCTTGCACACACTGAATAATTACCACCGTCAGTAGAGTTACTTTAACTCTGTCCACTGTACCTGTGCAAAATGAAGTCATTCTCACCTCAGTCCTTCTCTTCTACTTCCACAGATTTGTATCAAATGCTTTTTAGATTAGTGTTTTGATGGTTAATAAACAACTACTTTCACATGGACTACCCATCCATCAACTGCCGACTGTGATCCATCCAACCATCCGTGCCGATACAGTGAGACGACCTGCATTCACTTCGACTATGGTATAGTTCGCTAGAGAGCACAACAACCCATAAATTAGCTGGAAGATTAGTCAATTGGACATTAATGCAGTTTGGATTCCCTGATCATTGAAGCGATTGAATTACCCTCATTTCTGAAGGTCACACCGGATGCAGTTGCCAATTGTGAGGGTGTAACACAGAGGTAATATAAAGATCAGTGTGGTGAATGCACTCCTCCCGGGAAGTAATAACTTAAACAGTATTCATTTTGAAATGAGTAATGAGCGATGTGTCGCAGCCCAATACTGCAGCCGAGACACGCTCAGAGCACCTGATAACAGCCCTGAGAATGACCCCCTGTGGTAAAAGCCAAAAGACTCGTGTGAGGTTCACCAGTTGCCAGGTCGGCATCAATACCCCCACGTCCTCAGTCCATTGAGTTATATTCATTGGCTTGGAGGGTTCTCTTCACTGTGGCAGGCAGCCCCGTCGATACCACACACTGGTCAAAGCGGGTGGCTAATCCAGCAGCCAATCAATGATGAGATAAAGAGGCGCTGACTGGTGGGCCGGGCTGCATAAAGCAAATGGCTTTTTCTTCCATTTTATTTAATCTTTCAACAACACAGCTAAGACGGATGAAATGCTGCAGGTGAATGACGTGACCACAGCGGTGCAGCAAGGTGTCTTTTCTTGCCGATGATGAATGAAGAGGAGAGGCAATGTTAGAATGAGAACTTGGCTTACTTCATGAAGTGTTCATAAGCGCTACGGACGACGAGCTGAACATTTTGTCAACCGATGCAACCCTTTAGCCTCGAGCCAAGTCACCCGGTGTTGTCAGCTCTTTGTCTGTTCTTTTGCTCACCATATATCCTGAGTCAGCATTGGCCAGAGTGCAGAAGTGTGTGTGTGTGTGTGTGTGTGTGTGTGTGTGTGTGT